>NC_060185.1:16363615-16506115 GCF_021184085.1 Oncorhynchus gorbuscha
GATTGAGAGAGAGGAGGAGGAGAGATGGAGAGATGGAAAGAGAGAGGAGGGAGAGAGAGATTTAGAGAGATGGATAGAGAGATGGAGAGATGGATGAAGGGAGAGAGAGAGGAAAGATGGTGAGCTGGAGAGAGGATGAGAGATGGAGAGAGAGAGGAGGAGAGATGGACAGAGAGGAGGAGAGATGGAGAGAGGAGGAGAGATGAAAGAGAGGTAGAGAGATGGGAGAGATGGAGAGATGGAGAGAGAGAGGATGAGAGATGAGAGAGGAGGAGGGGTGGAGAGAGGAGGAGGAGAGAGAGGGGAGGGGAGATGGGGAGAGAGGAGCAATGGGGAGATAGAGAGTAGATCGAGAGGGAGAGGAGGAGGAGGAGAGATGGAGGAGGAGAGAGGGAGAGATGGAAAGAGAGGAGGAGAGATGGAGTGAGAGGAGGAGGAGAGATGGAGAGAGAGAGGAGGAGAGATGAGAGAGAGGGGAGGAGATATGGAGCGAGATAGGAGGAGATATGAGAGAGAAGAGGAGGAGAGATAAGGAGGAGATATGGAGAGAGAGGAGGAGGAGATATGGAGAGAGAGGAGGAGATATGGAGAGAGAGGAGGAGGAGAGGTGGAGAGGGAGAGGAGGAGAGATGGAGAGAGAGAGGAGGAGATATGGAGAGAGAAGAGGAGAGATGGAGAGGGAGAGGAGGGGAGATGGAGAGAGAGAGGAGAGATGGAGAGAGAGGAGGAGGAGAGATGGAGAGAGAAGAGGAGAGATGGAGAGGGATAGGAGGAGAGATGGAGAGAGAGAGAGGAGAGATGGAGAGATGGAGAGAGAGGAGGAGGATAGATGGAGAGAGAGGAGGAGGAGACATGGAGAGAGAGGAGGAGGAGAGATGACTTCGAGTACAACAAGGTAGAGGCCAGTAAATAGCTGATATTAAATTGTGGCTCCATGGATGCTTTGTATCGATCGCTGGGCCACAGATAGAAATTGTGTTTAGTGAGGCTTCTGTGTCTGCGGTTGCTAGGTACCTTGTACCACTCCAGAGCTGCACAGTAGTTGTCTAATGGCAATAACGACCCTACTGCAACACAACAGTGGAAAGACATGTGGCACTATGTGTATGTGTTCTGTTTAGAATGTCTGGTGATGTCCTGGTCCACTATGTGAATGTGTTCTGTTTAGAATGTCTGGTGATGTTCTGGTCCACTATGTGAATGTGTTCTGTTAGAATGTCTGGTGATGTCCTGGTCCACTATGTGAATGTGTTCTGTTTAGAATGTCTGGTGATGTTCTGGTCCACTATGTGTATGTGTTCTGTTTAGAATGTCTGGTGATGTTCTGGTCCACTATGTGTATGTGTTCTGTTTAGAATGTCTGGTGATGTCCTGGTCCACTATGTGAATGTGTTCTGTTAGAATGTCTGGTGATGTTCTGGTCCACTATGTGAATGTGTTCTGTTTAGAATGTCTGGTGATGTTCTGGTCCACTATGTGAATGTGTTCTGTTTAGAATGTCTGGGGATGTTCTGGTCCACTATGTGAATGTGTTCTGTTTAGAATGTCTGGTGATGTTCTGGTCCACTATGTGAATGTGTTCTGTTTAGAATGTCTGGTGATGTCCTGGTCCACTATGTGAATGTGTTCTGTTTAGAATGTCTGGTGATGTTCTGGTCCACTATGTGTATGTGTTCTGTTTAGAATGTCTGGTGATGTTCTGGTCCACTATGTGTATGTGTTCTGTTTAGAATGTCTGGTGATGTCCTGGTCCACTATGTGAATATGTTCTGTTAGAATGTCTGGTGATGTTCTGGTCCACTATGTGAATGTGTTCTGTTTAGAATGTCTGGTGATGTTCTGGTCCACTATGTGAATGTGTTCTGTTTAGAATGTCTGGTGATGTTCTGGTCCACTATGTGAATGTGTTCTGTTTAGAATGTCTGGTGATGTTCTGGTCCACTATGTGAATGTGTTCTGTTAGAATGTCTGGTGATGTTCTGGTCCACTATGTGAATGTGTTCTGTTTAGAATGTCTGGTGATGTTCTGGTCCACTATGTGAATGTGTTCTGTTAGAATGTCTGGTGATGTTCTGGTCCACTATGTGAATGTGTTTGTCTTGTCACAAGGAACAGCAGCAGGGTCCACTGGCTGTGTGACTACAAGCACAACAACCTAGAACACCACCATTATCCGTGGGAATTCTAGGATGTGTAGTCTGGCAGAAAGCAGAGCACATTGCATGCTGGGAGCTGTAGTCCAGGCAGTGCACTAGTCGAGGTCTCTCTGTGGCTGATGTGATGAATGGTGGTTGTTGCCGTGGCAAATTGTCCTGAAAGCAATCTGAGACACATCACCACGGCGATAAAGGAAGAGCTTATTGATCCCTGTGAAGTAATACAGTGAATATATCACACACACACGATCACACACCGACACATGATCACACACACACAGAATATCACACACACACGGGGGGAAATATCAGCTAGCAGACTGAGGGATGATGGTGATGATCAGCAACAACACAAAGACAGAGGGGGGTGGGTGAGGGCACACATACACACACATACACACATACACACACATACACATACATACACACACAATGACAACTCAAGCTCATGCTTTTTACAAGCACCCAATGACCTGGAGGGATATGAGAGTGACAGAAAGGAAGAGGGGGGAGAAAGAGAGAGAAAGAGATGAGAGACACAGAGACAGAGAGAGAGAGAGAGAGAGAGAGAGAGAGAGAGAGAGAGAGAGAGAGAGAGAGAGAGAGAGAGAGAGAGAGAGAGAGAGAGAGAGAGAGAGAGAGAGAGGGAGAGAGAGAGAAGGAGATGAGAGACAGAGAGAGAGAGAGAGAGAGAGAGAGAGAGAGAGAGAGAGAGAGAGAGAGAGAGATGGAGAGAGAGATGGAGAGAGAGAGAAGGAGATGAGAGACAGAGAGAGAGAGAAGGAGATGAGACAGAGAGAGAGAGAGAGAGAGAGAGAGAGAGAGAGAGAGAGAAGGAGATGAGAGAGAGAGGGAGAAGGAGATGAGAGACACTGTAATAGTGAAGGTGTAAACCTGGCAGTAGAAAATCTTAACAGTATATTTGACCTCTCAGCTTCCCTATCAAATCTAAAAATCTCAAATAGAAAACCGAAGAAAATTAACAATAATGACAAATGGTTTGATGAAGAATGCAAAAATCTAAGAAAGAAATTGAGAAACCTGTCCAACCAAAAACATAGAGACCCGGAAAACCTGAGTCTACGCCTTCACTATGGTGAATCACTAAAACAATACAGAAATACACTACGGAAAAAGAAAGAACAGCATGTCAGAAATCAGCTCAATGCAATTGAAGAATCCATAGACTCTAACCACTTCTGGGAAAATTGGAAAACACTAAACAAACAACAACACGAAGAATTATCTATCCAAAATGGAGATGTATGTGTAAACCACTTCTCCAATCTTTTTGGTTCTATAACAAAGAACAAAGAGCAAAAACATATACATGATCAAATACAGATCTTAGAATCAACTATTAAAGACTACCAGAACCCACTGGATTCTCCAATTACATTGAATGAGTTACAGGACAAAATAAAAACCCTTCAACCCAAAAAGGCCTGTGGTGTCGATGGTATCCTCAATGAAATGATCAAATATACAGACAACAAATTCCAATTGGCTATACTAAAACTCTTTAACATCATACTTAGCTCTGGCATCTTCCCCAATATTTGGAACCAAGGACTGATCACCCCAATCCACAAAAGTGGAGACAAATTTGACCCCAATAACTACCGTGGAATATGTGTCAACAGTAACCTTGGGAAAATCCTCTGCATTATTATTAACAGCAGACTCGTACATTTCCTCAATGAAAACAAGGTACTGAGCAAATGTCAAATTGGCTTTTTACCAAATTACCGTACAACAGACCATGTATTCACCCTGCACACCCTAATTGACAACCAAACATACCAAAACAAAGGCAAAGTCTTCTCATGCTTTGTTGATTTCAAAAAAGCCTTCGACTCAATCTGGCATGAGGGTCTAATATACAAACTGATGGAAAGTGGTGTTGGGGGTAAAACATACGACATTATAAAATCAATGTACACAAACAACAAGTGTGCGGTTAAAATTGGCAAAAAACACACATTTCTTCACACAGGGTCGTGGGGTTAGACAGGGATGCAGCTTAAGCCCCACCCTCTTCAACATATATATCAACGAATTGGCGCGGGCACTAGAAAAGTCTGCAGCACCCGGCCTCCCCCTGCTAGAATCCGAAGTCAAATGTCTGCTGTTTGCTGATGATCTGGTGCTTCTGTCACCAACCAAGGAGGGCCTACAGCAGCACCTAGATCTTATGCACAGATTCTGTCAGACCTGGGCCCTGACAGTAAATCTCAGTAAGACCAAAATAATGGTGTTCCAAAAAGGTCCAGTCACCAGGACCACAAATACAAATTCCATCTAGACACTGTTGCCCTAGAGCACACAAAAACTATACATACCTTGGCCTAAACATCAGCGCCACAGGTAACTTCCACAAAGCTGTGAACGATCTGAGAGACAAGGCAAGAAGGGCATTCTATGCCATCAAAAGAAACATAAATTTCAACATACCAATTAGGATTTGGCTAAAAATACTTGAATCAGTCATAGAGCCCATTGCCCTTTATGGTTGTGAGGTCTGGGGTCCGCTCACCAACCAAGACTTCACAAAATGGGACAAACACCAAATTGAGACTCTGCACGCAGAATTCTGCAAAAATATCCTCCGTGTACAACGTAAAACACCAAATAATGCATGCAGAGCAGAATTAGGCCGATACCCACTAATTATCAAAATCCAGAAAAGAGCCGTTAAATTCTACACACCACCTAAAAGGAAGCGATTCACAAACCTTCCATAACAAAGCCATCATCTACAGAGAGATGAACCTGGAGAAGAGTCCCTAAGCAAGCTGGTCCTGGGGCTCTGTTCACAAACACAAACACACCCTACAGAGCCCCAGGACAACAGCACAATCAGACCCAACCAAATCATGAGAAAACAAAAAAGATAATTACTTAACACATTGGAAAGAATTAACAAAAAACAGAGCAAACTAGAATGCTATTTGGCCCTACACAGAGAGTACACAGCGGCAGAATACCTGACCACTGTGACTGACCCAAAATTAAGGAAAGCTTTGACTATGTACAGACTCAGTGAGCATAGTCTTGCTATTGAGAAAGGCCGCCGTAGGCAGACATGGCTCTCAAGAGAAGACAGGCTATGTGCTCACTGCCCACAAAATGAGGTGGAAACTGAGCTGCACTTCCTAACCTCCTGCCCAATGTATGACCATATTAGAGAGACATATTTCCCCCAGATCCTACACAGATCCACAAAGAATTCGAAAACAAATCCAATTTTGAAAAACTCCCATATCTTTTGGGTGAAATTCCACAGTGTGCCATCACAGCAGCAAGATTTGTGACCTGTTGCCACGAGAAAAGGGCAACCAGTGAAGAACAAACACCATTGTAAATACAACCCATATTTATGCTTATTCATTTTATCTTGTGTCATTTAACTATTTGTACATTGTATATATATATAAAATATGACATTTGTAATGTCTTTACTGTTTTTTTAAACTTCTGTATGTGTAATGTTTACTGTTATTTTTTGTTGTTTTTCACTTTATATATTCACTTTGTATGTTGTCTACCTCACTTGCTTTGGCAATGTTAACACATGTTTCCCATGCCAATAAAGCCCTTGAATTGAATTGAAATTGAATTGAGAGAGAGAGAAGGAGATGAGAGACAGAGAGAGAGAGAGAGAGGAGATGAGAGACAGAGGTAGACAACTTTGTATGTTGTCTACCTCACTTGCTTTGGCAATGTTAACACATGTTTCCCATGCCAATAAAGCCCTTGAATTGAATTGAATTGAATTGAATTGAATTGAATTGAGAGACAGAGATGAGAGAGATGAGAGACACAGAGAGAGAGAGAAGGAGATGAGAGACAGAGAGAGAGAGAGAGAGAGAGAGAGAGAGAGAGAGAGAGAGAGAGAGAGAGAGAGAGAGAGAGAGAGAGAGAGAGAGAGAGAGAGAGAGAGAGAGAGAGATGAGAGACAGAGAGAGAGAGAGACAGATGAGAGACAGAGAGAGAGAGGAGATGAGAGACAGAGAGAGAGGAGATGAGAGACAGAGAGAGAAAGAGAGGGAGAAAGAGAAAGAGAGAGAGAAAGAGATGAGAGACAGAGAGAGAGAGGAGATGAGAGACAGAGAGAGAGGAGATGAGAGACAGAGAGAGAGAAGGAGATGAGAGACAGAGAGAGAAGGAGATGAGAGACAGAGAGAGAGGAGATGAGAGACACACACACAGATAGAGAGAGAAGGAGATGAGAAACACAGAGAGAGAGAGAGAAGGAGATTAGAGACACAGAGAGAGAGGAGATGAGACAGAGAGAGAGAAGGAAATGAGAGACAGAGAGAGAGAGAGAGAGAGAGAGAGAGAGAGAGAGAGAGAGAGAGAGAGAGACAGAGATGAGACAGAGAGAGAGACGGAGATGAGAGACACAGAGAGAGAGAGGAGATGAGACAGAGAGAGAGAAGGAAATGCGAGACACAGAGAGAAAGGAGATGAGACAGAGAGAGAGAGAGAGAGAGAGAGAGAGAGAGAGAGAGAGAGAGAGAGAGAGAGAGAGAGAGAGATGAGAGACACAGAGAGAGAGAGAAGGAGATGAGTGACACAGAGAGAGAGGAGATGAGACAGAGAGAGAGAAGGAGATGAGAGACACAGAGAGAGAGGAGATGAGACAGAGAGAGAGGAGATGAGAGACACAGAGAGAGAGAGAAGGAGATGAGAGACACGGAGAGAGAGGAGATGAGACAGAGAGAGAGAAGGAGATGAGAGACACAGAGAGAGAGAGAGAAGGAGATGAGAGACACAGAGAGAGAGGAGATGAGACAGAGAGAGAGACAGAGATGAGAGACACAGAGAGAGAGGAGATGAGACAGAGAGAGAGACGGAGATGAGAGACACAGAGAGAGAGGAGATGAGACAGAGAGAGAGAAGGAGATGAGAGACACAGAGAGAGAGAGAGAGAGAAGGAGATGAGAGACACAGAGAGAGAGGAGATGAGAGACACAGAGAGAAAGGAGATGAGACACAGAGAGAGGAGATGAGACAGAGAGAGAGAAGGAGATGAGAGACAGAGAGAGAAAGGAGATGAGACAGAGAGAGAGAAGGAGATGAGAGACAGAGAGAGAGAAGTCTTCTCATGCTTTGTTGATTTCAAAAAAGACTGACTCAATTTGGCATGAGGGTCTAATATACAAACTGATGGAAAGTGGTATTGGGGGAAAAACATACGACATTATAAAATCCATGTACACAAACAACAAGTGTGTGGTTAATATTGGCAAAAAACACACACCTTTCTTCACACATGGTCGTGGGGTGAGACAGGGATGCATCTTAAGCCCCACCCTCTTCAACATATATATCAACGAATTGGCGCGAGCACTAGAAAAGTCTGCAGCACCCGGACACACCCTACTAGAATCTGAAGTCAAATGTCTACTGTTTGCTGATGATCTGGTGCTTCTGTCCACAACCAAGGAGGGCCTACAGCAGTACCTAGATCTTATGCACAGATTCTGTCAGACCTGGGCCCTGACAGTAAATCTCAGTAAGACCAAAATAATGGTGTTCCAAAAAAAGTCCATTCACCAGGACCACAAATACAAATTCCATCTAGACACTGTTGCCCTAGAGCACAGAAAAAGCTATACATACCTTGGCCTAAACATCAGCGCCACAGGTAACTTCCACAAAGCTGTGAACGATCTGAGAGACAAGGCAAGAAGGGCATTCTATGCCATCAAAAAGAACATAAATTTCAACATACCAATTAGGATTTGGCTAAAAAATACTTGAATCAGTCATAGAGCCCATTGCCCTTTATGGTTGTGAGGTCTGGGGTCCGCTCACCAACCAAGACTTCACAAAATGGGACAAACACCAAATTTAGACTCTGCACGCAGAATTCTGCAAAAAAATCCTCCGTTTACAACATAGAACACCGAATAATGCATGCAGAGCAGAATTAGGCCGATACCCACTAATTATCCAAATCCAGAAAAGAGCCGTTAAATTCTATAACCACCTAAAAGGAAGAGATTCACAAACCTTCCACAACAAAGCCATCACCTACAGAGAGATGAACCTGGAGAAGAGTCCCCTAAGCAAGCTGGTCCTGGGGCTCTGCTCACAAACACAAATACACCCCACAGAGCCCCAGGACAGCAGCACAATTAAACCCAACCAAATCATGAGAAAACAAAAAGATAATTACTTGTCACATTGGAAAGAATTAACAAAAAAAACAGAGCAAACTAGAATGCTATTTGGCCCTACACAGAGAGTACACAGAGGAAGAATACCTGACCACTGTGACTGACCCAAAATTAAGGAAAGCTTTGACTATGTACAGACTCAGTGAGCATAGCCTTGCTATTGAGAAAGGCCGCCGTAGCGAGACATGGCTCTCAAGAGAAGACAGGCTATGTGCTCACTGCCCACAAAATGAGGTGGAAACTGATCTGCACTTCCTATCTACTAGGTGAAATTCCACAGTGTGCCATCACAGCAGCAAGATTTGTGACTTGTTGCCACGAGAAAAGGACAACCAGTGAAGAACACACCATTGTAAATACAACCCATATTTATGCTTATTTATTTTATCTTGTGTCCTTTACCATTTGTACATTGTTAAAACACTGTATATATATAATATGACATTTGTAATGTCTTTATTGTTTTGAAACTTGTAATGTTTACTGTTAATTTTTATTGTTTATTTCACTTTATATATTCACTTTATATATTATCTACCTCACTTGCTTTGGCAATGTTAACACATGTTTCCCATGCCAATAAAGCCCTTGAATTGAATTGAGAGAGACAGATGAGAGACACAGAGAGAGAGCGAAGAAGATGAGAGAGAGAGAAGGAGATGAGAGACACACAGAGACAGGAGGGACAAAGGTTTTTGACCTTTGACCCTGTTGTTTCCAGGCACGTTCCCCCTAGATGACTCATGACTGGCCTCTGGCTACAGCACTATCTCTGTTTGGAGAGGGCTACAACACTATCTCTGTTTGGAGACGGCTACAACACTATCTCTGTTTGGAGAGGGCTACAACACTATCTCTGTTTGGAGAGAGCTACAACACTATCTCTGTTTGGAGAGGGCTACAACCCTATCTCTGTTTGGAGAGGGCTACAACCCTATCACTGTTTGGAGAGGGCTACAACCCTATCACTGTTTGGAGAGGGCTACAACCCTATCTCTGTTTGGAGAGGGCTACAACCCTATCTCTGTTTGGAGAGGGCTACAACCCTATCTCTGTTTGGAGAGGGCTACAACCCTATCTCTGTTTGGAGAGGGCTACAACCCTATCTCTGTTTGGAGAGGGCTACAACCCTATCTCTGTTTGGAGAGGGCTACAACACTATCTCTGTTTGGAGAGGGCTACAACACTATCTCTGTTTGGAGAGGGCTACAACACTATCTCTGTTTGGAGAGGGCTACAACACTATCACTGTTTGGAGAGGGCTACAACACTATCACTGTTTGGAGAGGGCTACAACACTATCTCTGTTTGGAGAGGGCTAAAACACTATCTCTGTTTGGAGAGGACTACAACCCTATCTCTGTTTGGAGAGGGCTACAACCCTATCACTGTTTGGAGAGGGCTACAACAATATCTCTGTTTGGAGAGGGCTAAAACACTATCTCTGTTTGGAGAGGACTACAACCCTATCTCTGTTTGGAGAGGGCTAAAACACTATCTCTGTTTGGAGAGGGCTACAACCCTATCTCTGTTTGGAGAGGACTACAACCCTATCTCTGTTTGGAGAGGACTACAACCCTATCTCTGTTTGGAGAGGGCTACAACCCGATCTCTGTTTGGAGAGGGCTACAACCCTATCACTGTTTGGAGAGGGCTAAAACACTATCTCTGTTTGGAGAGGACTACAACCCTATCTCTGTTTGGAGAGGGCTACAACCCTATCTCTGTTTGGAGAGGGCTACAACACTATCTCTGTTTGGAGAGGGCTACAACCCTATCTCTGTTTGGAGAGGACTACAACCCTATCTCTGTTTGGAGAGGGCTACAACCCTATCTCTGTTTGGAGAGGACTACAACCCTATCTCTGTTTGGAGAGGGCTACAACCCTATCTCTGTTTGGAGAGGGCTACAACCCTATCTCTGTTTGGAGAGGGCTACAACCCTATCTCTGTTTGGAGAGGGCTACAACCCTATCTCTGTTTGGAGAGGGCTACAACCCTATCTCTGTTTGGAGAGGGCTACAACCCTATCTCTGTCTGGAGAGGGGCAAGGAACTATTGGGCTTTACTCGGTATCTCTCGCTCTCTCTCACACACACACACACACACACACACACACACACACACACACACACACACACACACACACACACACACACACACACACACACACACACACACACACACACACACACACACACACACACACACACAAACAGGAAGGAGTAGATTGATCCTTGTTCAGCTCTCAGTCTAGAAGTGAATGTGGAGGATGATCCTCTTCTTATCACACTATAGTCATCTACCCTAGCAGACCTGAGTAACTCAGGCCTGTGTTCTGTGTGTGTGTGTGTCTTCTTCTTTGTGTCGTCTGTGGGTGCGTATTGTCCTTGTTCTGGACCATGTCCTTTGAGGGATGTCAGTGTGTTTTTCTGCCAGAGTCAGTCTCAGTTAGCTAACACAGACACTCTCTCCTGGAGGTTACAATGGCATTGTCTGTTTAACACGCACAGTAGTAAGTCAGACTGGCTCTCCAAAGTACAGCCTGTGGGCGTCCGTATACATCTTCATGACAATTAACTCTCTCCTTCTCTTAATTTATCTCTCTACCACCTCTCATCTCTCATTCTCTCAATCCATCTCTCAATCCATCTCGCCATCTCTCTACCACCTCTCAACTCTCATTCTCTCAATCCATCTCTCTACCACTTCTCATCTCTCATTCTCTCAATCCATCTCTACCAACTCTCATCTCTCATTCTCTCAATCCATCTCTCCATCTCTCATTCTCTCAATCCATCTCTACCAACTCTCATCTCTCATTCTCTCAATCCATCTCTCCATCTCTCCATCTCTCATTCTCTCAATCCATCTCTCCATCTCTACCACCTCATCTCTGATTCTCTCAATCCATCTCTACCAACTCTCCATCTCTCATTCTCTCAATCCATCTCTCCATCTCTACCACCTCATCTCTGATTCTCTCAATCCATCTCTCCATCTCTCTACCACCTCATCTCTGATTCTCTCAATCCATCTCTACCAACTCTCATCTCTCATTCTCTCAATCCATCTCTCCATCTCTCCATCTCTCATTCTCTCAATCCATCTCTCCATCTCTACCACCTCTCATCTCTCATTCTCTCAATCCATCTCATCATCTCTCTACCACCTCTCATCTCTCAATCCATCTCTCTACCACCTCTCATCTCTCAATCCATCTCTCCATCTCTCTACCACCTCTCATCTCTCAATCCATCTCTCCATCTCTCTACCACCTCTCATCTCTCAATCCATCTCTCTACCACCTCTCATCTCTCAATCCATCTCTCCATCTCTCTACCACCTCTCATCTCTCATTCTCTCAATCCATCTCTCTACCACCTCTCATCTCTCATTCTCTCAATCCATCTCTCCATCTCTCTATGGTCCTGTGTAGCTCAGTTGGTAGAGCATGGCGCTTGTAACGCCAGGGTAGTGGGTTCGATCCCCGGGACCACCCATACGTAGAATGTATGCACACATGACTGTAAGTCGCTTTGGATAAAAGCGTCTGCTAAATGGCATATATTATTATTATTATTCTCGACCACCTCATCTCTGATTCTCTCAATCCATCTCTCCATCTCTCTACCACCTCTCATCTCTCAATACATCTCTCCATCTCTCATCTCTCAATCCATCTCTCTACCACCTCTCATCTCTCATTCTCTCAATCCATCTCTACCAATTCCATCTCTCATTCTCTCAATCCATCTCTCATTCTCTCTACCACCTCTCATCTCTCATTCTCTCAATCCATCTCTCTACCACTTCTCATCTCTCATTCTCTCAATCCATCTCTCCATCTCTCTACCACCTCTCATCTCTCATTCTCTCAATCCATCTCTCTACCACTTCTCATCTCTCATTCTCTCAATCCATCTCTCCATCTCTCTACCACCTCTCATCTCTCATTCTCTCAATCCATCTCTCTACCACTTCTCATCTCTCATTCTCTCAATCCATCTCTCCATCTCTCTACCAACTCTCATCTCTCAATCCATCTCTCCATCTCTCTACCAACTCTCATCTCTCATTCCATTTCTCTACCACCTCTCATCTCTCATTCTCTCAATCCATCTCTCTACCACTTCTCATCTCTCACTCTCTCAATCCATCTCTCCATCTCTCTACCACCTCTCATCTCTCACTCTCTCAATCCATCTCTCCATCTCTCCATCTCTCTACCACCTCTCATCTCTCACTCTCTCAATCCATCTCTCTATTTCTCTACCAACTCTCCTTCTCTCCTTCTGTCTCTTATTTTCCTCAACCCCCATCTCCCCTTCTAACTATACCTCCATGAATGCTAACTCAACCTCCTCAATCTCTCCATTCATCTCTCCGTCTCTTCCTCTCTTTCTATTTCTTCATCTATCGTTCAGTCCCTCTATCTGTGGACTAGTGAGAATCATGTGATGTTCCTGGTACTTTGACGGGTGGAGTGTGCTGTTACGACAGCAGGAGATGGATCGATGGGTTTCTCTGTCACAGAGTGGACACACACACACAACTCATTCGGTGGTTGTTGAGACACTGCAGCCTCCTCTGAGATATGAAGACATGTATTGTAACGTCTCGGTGGGTTTCCGGCAGCTGGTACCCAACTTCCCTGTCTGTTATTTCTCTTCTCTTTCTCCTCCCTCACTCCTGCCCCCTCCCTCACCCATCGTGCCTCCTTCCTCCCTTCCGCCCAGGGGGTGAGTCGGTGTGTGAGTGTGTGTTTGGTTGCTGGGGTAATGGTGGAGTAAGGTAGGCAAGGCTCTCCTCCGTGGGCGAGGTGTGTGTTAGAGAGAGAGAGGCTCAGATCCATGCTAACCTGATTTAGCTTTGGCCGCGCCGGGGAGGCTAACATGATTACCTCTGGCTAATGGCCCTACTGACTGAGAGAGGGGGAGGAGAGGGAGTGGGGAGGATAGCCTTCAATAATTATCCCCCTCCCTCCCCAGGCATTGATGGATACAACTTTAGAGGTCTCTGTTCTGCTCTCTCGCTCTCCCTCTTTCTCTGCTCTGCTCTCTCTTTCCACCAAGTGCTCCTGATCCTGCTCTCTTCCCTCACACTACCTCCTTTATCATACTTCCTCTGCAACCCCTCCCTTTGTCCCTCTAATTCTCTCTCTAGCATCTATATCTCCTCTCTCTCTCTCTCTCTCTCTCTCTCTCTCTCTCTCTCTCTCTCTCTCTCTCTCTCTCTCTCTCTCTCTCTCTCCTCTCTCCTCTCTCTCTCTCTCTCTCTCTCTCTCTCTCTCTCTCTCTCTCTCTCTCTCTCCTCTCTCTCTCTCTCTCTCTCTCTCTCTCTCTCTCTGTCTACAGCGATCAGGAGGTAGGAGAATGGATGGAATGATGAAGAACATCCCCTTGTCAACCTCTTCCTAGGCTCCTCTGGAATCGGTAACTCCTCTTTTCATCCCTCTCTCTTCATCCTTCGTTCCACTCATTTGTACCACTCAGCTGTGATGTCATGGAGCCTCTCTATAGCAGTATCCTGGTTAAAAGATCAGGAGAAGCCACACTTTAGTAGCTCCAATACAATCATTTATTCAACAACGTTTACACAGCAAGCTCTCTTCATCAGGGTTTCCTATCAAACACTGCAGGTCACCAGTGTATACAGTTGAAGTCGGAAGTTTACATACACCTTTGCCAAGTACATTTCAACTCAATTTTTTAAAAATTCCCTGTCTTAGGTCAGTTTGGATCACCACTTTATTTTTAAAATGATTAATATCAGCTTTTATTTCTTTCATCACATTCCCAGTGGGTCAGAAGTTTACATATATTCAATTAGTATTTAGTAGCATTGCCTTTAAATGGTTTAACTTCGGTCAAACATATTGGGTAGCCTTCCACAAGCTTCCCACAATAAGTAGGGTGAATGTTGGCCCATTCCTCCTGACAGAGCTGGTGTAACCGAGTCAGGTTTGTAGGCCTCCTTGCTCGCACACTCTTTTTCAGTTCTGCCGACACATTTTCTATTGGATTGAGGTCAGGGCTTTTTGATGGCCATTCCAATACCTTGACTTTGTTGTCCTGAAGCCATTTTGAAGAAACTTTGGAAGTATGCTTGGGGTCATTGTCCATTTGGAAGACCCATATGCAACCAAGCTTTAACTTCCTGACTGATGTCTTGAGCTTGTTTGACCCAAGCTAAGCAATTGAAAGGCAATGCTACCAAATACAAATTGAGTGTATGTAAACTTCTGACCCACTGGGAATGTGATGAAAGAAATAAAAGCTGAAATAAATCCTTCTCTCTAATATTATTTTGACATTTCACATTCTTAAAATAAAGTGGTGATCCTAACTGACCTAAAACAGGGAATATTTACTAGGATTAAATGTCAGGAATTGTGAAAAACTGAGTTTAAATGTATTTAGCTAAAGTGTATGTAAACTTCCTACATCAACTGTATGTATCATGTCAAACACTGCATGTCACCAGTATATACGATATATACAGTGGGGCAAAAAAGTATTTAGTCAGCCACCAATTGTGCAAGTTCTCCCACTTAAAAAGATGAGAGGCCTGTAATTTATCATAGGTACACTTCAACTATGACAGACAAAATTATTCTTTATGAATTTATTTGCAAATTATGGTGGAAAATAAGTATTTGGTCAATAACAAAAGTTTATCTCAATACATTGTTATATACCCTTTGTTGGCAATAACAGAGGTCAAATGTTTTCTGGAAGTCTTCACAAGGTTTTCACACTGTTGCTGGTATTTTGGCCCATTCCTCCATGCAGATCTCCTCTAGAGTAGTGATGTTTTGGGGCTGTTGCTGGGCAACACAGACTTTCAACTCCCTCCAAAGATTTTCTATCGGGTTGAGATCTGGGGACTGGCTAGGCCACTCCAGGACCTTGAAATGCTTCTTACAAAGCCACTCCGTCGTTGCCCGGGCGGTATGTTTGGGATCATTGTCATGCTGAAAGACCCAGCCACGTTTAATCTTCAATGCCCTTGCTGATGGAAGGAGGTTTTCACTCAAAATCTCACGATTCATGGCCCCATTCATTCTTTCCTTTACACGGCTCAGTCGTCCTGGTCCCTTTGCAGAAAAACAGCCCCAAAGCATGATGTTTCCACCCCCATGCTTCACAGTAGGTATGGTGTGCTTTGGATGCAACACAGCATTTTTTGTCCTCCAAACACGACGAGTTGAGTTTTGACCAAAAAGTAATATTTTTGTTTCAGCTGACCATATGACATTGTCCCAATCTTCATCTGGATCATCCAAATGCTCTCTAGCAAACTTCAGACGGGCCTGGACATGTACTGGCTTAAGCAGGGGGACACGTCTGGCACTGCAGGATTTGAGTCCCTGGCGGCGTGGTGTGTTACTGATGGTAGGCTTTGTTACTTTGGTCTCAGCTCTCTGCAGGTCATTCACTAGGTCCCCCCGTGTGGTTCTGAGCTTTTTGTTCACCGTTTTTGTGATCATTTTGACCCCACAGGGTGAGATCTTGCGTGGAGCCCCAGATCGAGGGAGATTATCAGTGGTCTTGTATGTCTTCCGTTTCCTAATACTTGCTCCCTCAGTTGATTTCTTCAAACCAAGCTGCAGATTCAGTCTTCCCAGCCTGGTGCAGATCTACAATTTTGTTTCTGGTGTCCTTTGACAGCTCTTTGGTCTTGGCCATAGTGGAGTTTGGAGTATGACTGTTTGAGGTTGTGGACAGGTGTCTTTTATACTGATAACAAGTTCAAACAGGTGCCATTAATACAGGTAACGAGTGGAGGACAGAGGAGCCTCTTAAAGAAGAAGTTACAGGTCTGTGAGTGCCAGAAATCTTGCTTGTTTGTAGGTGACCAAATACTTATTTTCCACCATAATTTGCAAATAAATTCATTAAAAATCCTACAATGTGATTTTCTAGATTTTCTTTTTCTCATTTTGTCTGTCATAGTTGAAGTGTACCTATGATGAAAATTACAGCCCTCTCTCATATGTTTAAGTGGGTGAACTTGCACAATTGGTGGCTGACTAAATACTTTTTTGCCCCACTGTAGGTTTCATGTCAAATACTGCCGATCACTAGTATATATATATATACAGGTTTCATTAGGGTTCTATTGGACACACGCAGGTGATTGTAAGCATGACCAGCTGTGGCATGATGTCATTGGTCAATTTACATATATCAACAGTATATACAAAAGCATGAATGGTTATCAAGGATCATATGTAGCCAACAATTACATCATAAGTAGCCTACAAAATGTTATTTACAATAGCCTTGTTGCCAGATCTGTTTGTGTTTTAGCCTATTCCTCTGCCGTTGGTTGTCATGCCGTGTACAAACAGATCTGGCAACCATGCTATGACTCCACAGCTGACCTCTACTGACCACTCTGACTCAACCACAGCCCTATAGAACTACACTCATTCCAACACACACACACACACAAACAAACTCACACACATACACACACACCCCACTGGGGGGAAAAACACAAGCACACAGAGAGAGAGAGTCAGCAGCAGTTGTTTTGGGTAAGATATGACAGGGTTGAGGGATAGGTGTGTGTGTGTGTGTGTGTGTGTGTGTGTGTGTGTGTGTGTGTGTGTGTGTGTGTGTGTGTGTGTGTGTGTGTGTGTGTGTGTGTGTGTGTGTGTGTGTGTGTGTGTGTGTGTGTGTGTGTGTGTGTGTGTGTGTGTGTGTGTGTGTGTGTGTGTGTGTGTGTGTGTGTGTGTGTGTGTGTGTGAGTGAGAGAGAGAGATATGACAGGGCTGGGAGATAGATGGAGGGAGACAGTGTTCATATTCTCTCTGCCTCCAGCGACAGTGGCCAGGAGACATGAATATTTAACACAGCAAGTCCCCATCTCTCTGTCTGGAGATATTACACTCACACCATCCATATGAATATAATGCACACAGCATCCATATGAATATAATGCACACAGCATCCATATGGAGATGAACATTTAGAAGAGGAATATTTTACTGCCAACCATTATCCCTGACAGACAGAGAAATACAGGGAGAAATGATGAGATAGAAAGAGAGAAAGAAAGATGATTGAAGGTTCTGCCAAAACTATTATCAACCAAACCCCCTGTGACTCATCTGTGCCTTCTGATATAGGAAAAATGGTTATTGATCCACCAATCAGATAGCGGGGACAACCCCTCATAGCCTATCATCAGCTCAGAGATCTACCTGAGATTCTACCCAGATCATCATTACAATGTTCATGTGAAATCATCTTTAGCATGTTCAGATATTCCATTTAGAATCATGTGAGATCATCTTTAGCATGTTCAGATATTCCATTTAGAATCATGTGAGATCATCTTTAGAATGTTCAGATATTCCATTTAGAATCATGTGAGATCATCTTTAGAATGTTCAGATATTCCATTTAGAATCATGTGAGATCATCTTTAGAATGTTCAGATATTCCATTTAGAATCATGTGAGATCATCTTTAGAATGTTCAGAGGCTTGGTTGAAAGTGGATTTTCGTCAAATCATTGATGTTCAACGCTCTGTCCATACTGCACTCTGATTGGTCACTGCTCTCCTCTTCCCACAGGTAAGACTGAGCTGGACAAACAGGTGGCTCGTTATATGGACAACGACCTGAAAAAGGTCTGTGTTACAGTCACACACGTGCACTCATCAACACATCTAAAATCACATGGTATCAGCAATAGTGATCATTTTTCGTGCGTGTTTGTACTGCTCAGTAACCACGAGCCTTCTGTTCTCAGGGATTCATCTGTATGGACATGTCGAATTCCAGGAGAAGCACGAGGTATGATATCATCAACACCACTTTCCCACAACCAGGAAGAGACTTCATATTCCCAAAACCAGGAAGAGACTTCATATTCCCACAACCAGGAAGAGACTTCATATTCCCACAACCAGGAAGAGACTTCATATTCCCACAACCAGAAAGAGACTTCATATTCCCACAACCAGGAAGAGACTTCATATTCCCACAACCAGGAAGAGACTTCATATTCCCACAACCAGGAAGAGACTTCATATTCCCACAACCAGGAAGGTCATTGGGCTGGGATACATTATCTATCTACTGTAGGTGAGGGCTTGTCTGGATTTTCTACTGTCATCGTTTGGGTCAGCTTCCCAGTCGCTGTCATAAACCATTTAACCCTGTATTGACTGAGCCTACTTCTCATCTCCCACAATTCAATTCAAGGAGATGTGTCCAGGTTCTCACAGAAACACAGACACATGCAGCATCTGAAGGAAGAAACCTCTCACTGTTCCCAAAAGGCCCCAAAGCATTTTTTTGTTGTATCAGAGGAAGTAGTTATCTGACATCATCTTCATATCAATATCCCCATCTACCTCAGTTTTACCTGTTATCATAATTAGTTCTCAATCTCCTCCTTTTCACCTCTCTCTCTCTCTCTCTCTCTCTCTCTCTCTCTCTCTCTCTCTCTCTCTCTCTCTCTCTCTCTCTCTCTCTCTCTCTCTCAGGGCCGTCTTACAGATGGGAAAGGGAAGACCATTGAGTGTAAGGACACCATCTTCATCATAACCTTGAGCGTGGCCAGTGACGACATCGCCCAGCATGGAGGCCCAGGAGCTCAGCCGCAGGAAACTGGCCGACAACCTGGGTGACACACACACACACACACACACACACACACACACACACACACACACACACACACACACACACACACACACACACACACACACACACACACACACACACACACACACACACACACACACACACACACACACACACAACAGTTGTTAATTGCTCCTTTTCTCCAGATGAGGTTCAGAAGAGTGATGTCACCATCTCCAGGCAGTTTAAGGGTGCTGTGATTCGCCCCATACTGAAGGTAACTCCTCACCCCCTCGTCATATACCCAATCACAGCATCTCTGCAGTGAGATGGATTAGTTGAGCCGCTGTTTTGAAAATCTCGAATTGATGAATTCATTGTTTCGCTCCCCAGGCCCAATTCCGGAGAGACGAGTTTCTGGGGCGGATCAATGAGATTGTCTACTTCCTGCCGTTCTGCCCCTCTGAACTGCAGCAGCTTGTCGGCAAAGAGCTCAACTTCTGAGAAGGTGACCGATGGTGTGTGTGGGGATATGTACGGACTGTGTGTGGTTTGTACTCTCCATATGGGTGTTTTTCATTGGCGTGTGTGTTGACTATAGAGACCCACTCAGATCAATAAAAGCTGCTCTGCTCTGATCTGATTGTAGTGTTTAACATCACATAAATATTTAAATATCAATATCACTCTGTTTCCGTCAGCCAACGCCTCAGAAAACTGATAGGCACATGACTCATCAGTGTGTGTCTGATGAATGGTGATAATAGCCGTTCTTATCAAAGTAACTCTGGAGGGATCTAGCTAGCTATGGCACCCCGGGTAGAAGTTGCCCTTAGGCACAGACCTATGATCTGCTCAGCCTTCCTAAATCCTAACCTCAACCATCCAGAGAAAAACACCAAGTTGACCTCAGATCAGTGTCCAGTGGTAACTAATTCATCCTAATATGTTGGAGCTAGATGAACCGGATCTGAGAGCCTCCCGAGTGGCGCAGTGGTCTAAGACACTGCATCACAGTGCTAGCTGTGCCACTAGAGATTCTGGACAATTGTCCCAGCGTCACCCGGGTTAGGGGAGGGATTGGCCAGCAGGGATGTTCTTGTCCCATCGCGCATTAGTGGTGTTTCCTCTGACACATTGGTGCTGCTGGTTTCCAAATTAAGCGGGTGTTGGGTCAAGAAGCAGTGCGGCTTGGTTGGGTTGTAATTTGGACGAGGCACGGCTCTCGACCTTCATTTCTCCCGAGGTCGTACAGGAGGTGCAGCGATGAGACAGGCTGTAACTACCAATTGGATATCACGAAAAGGGGGTTAAAATATATATCTAAAAAAGATTGGGATCTGTGATCAATAGGAGTGATCAGAGATGTTTCATACGGTAGTTAGGAGAGGCTTGCCATGTTAAAGTTGCACTATGCAGAAATCGCTTCGCTATTTCCTGGATGCTAAAATTCGAATAGTTCGACTAATTTCAGTTTATGTGACAAAACAAGCAAGTAGAGTGTAGAGAATCATTGTACCATTTAAACCGCTGTGAAATATATTTTCCATAAACAAAAATGTTGTATTTTCTTTCAACTGTTTGAAGCTGGTGTACAAAACCGAAAGTAAAAGACCCCCAAAACGGGAAGCATAGAAATAGATACTTCTTAGACTTGCTTTCAATGAGAATGACAAATCTAGAGCTAACATTTCTGAATCCAGGCAAAGCACATTAGCACAGGATTCTTATTCTTGTTCTTTAACACAGGGAGAAATGTTGTCTGACACCCTATCCCCCTATCCCCAGTCCTCAACTGGCAGCTTCATTAAATAGTACCCACAAAACACCAGTCTCAACATCAATAGTGAAGAGGCGACTCCGGGATGCTGGCCTTCTAGGCAGAGTTCCTCTGTCCAGTGTCTATGTTCTTTTGCCCATCTTAGTCTTTTGTTTTTATTGGCCAGTCAGAGATATGGCATTTCATTGCAACTCTGCCTAGAAGGCCAGCATCCCGGAGTCGCCTCTTCACTGTTGATGTTGAGACTGGTGTTTTGCGGGTACTATTTAATGAAGCTGCCAGTTGAGGACTTGTGAGGTGTCTGTTTCTCAAACTAGACACTCTAATGTACTTGTACTCTTGCTCAGTTGTGCACCGGGGCCTCCCACTCTATTCTGGTTAGAGACAGTTTTGCACTGTTCTGTGAAGGGAGTAGTACACAGCATTGTACGAGATCTTCAGTTTCTTGGCAATTTCTCGCATGGAATAGCCTTCATTTCTCAGAACAAGAATAGACTGACGAGTTTCAGAAGAAAGATTTGGAGCCTGTAATCAAACCCACAAATGCTGATGCTCCAGATATTAAACTAGTCTAATAAAGGCCAGTTTTATTGCCTCTTTAATCAGAACAACAGCTTTCAGCTGTGCTAACATAATTGCAAAAGGATTTTAAAATTATCAATTGGCCTTTTAAAATTATAAACTTTGATTAGCTAACACAACGTGCCATTGGAACACAGGAGTGATGGTTGCTGATAATGGGCCTCTGAACGCCTGTATATTCCATTTAAAAAATCAGCCATTTCCAGCTCCAACAGTGATTTACAACATTAACAATGTCAACACTGTATTTCTGATCACTTTGATGTTGTTTTAATGGACAAAAACTGTGATTTTCTTTCAAAAACAAGGACATTTCTAAGTGGCCCCAAACTTTTGAACAGTAGTGTACATGCCTCACCATCCTCTGACCTACACATCTCACCATCCTCTGACCTACACATCTCACCATCCTCTGACCTACACATCTCACCATCATCCGACCTACACGTCTCACCATCTCCCGACCTACACGTCTCACCATCTCCCGACCTACACATCTCACCATCTCCCGACCTACACGTCTCACCATCCTCTGACCTACACGTCTCACCATCTCCCGACCTACACGTCTCACCATCCTCTGACCTACACATCTCACCATCCTCTGACCTACACATCTCACCATCCTCTGACCTACACATCTCACCATCCTCCGACCTACACATCTCACCATCCTCTGACCTACACATCTCACCATCCTCTGACCTACACATCTCACCATCTCCCGACCTACACATCTCACCATCTCCCGACCTACACATCTCACCATCTCCCGACCTACACGTCTCACCATCCTCTGACCTACACGTCTCACCATCTCTCGACTTACACGTCTCACCATCCTCTGACCTACACATCTCACCATCCTCTGACCTACACGTCTCACCATCCTCTGACCTACACATCTCACCATCCTCTGACCTACACGTCTCACCATCTCCCGACCTACACGTCTCACCATCCTCTGACCTACACATCTCACCATCCTCTGACCTACACATCTCACCATCCTCTGACCTACACATCTCACCATCCTCCGACCTACACGTCTCACCATCCTCTGACCTACACATCTCACCATCCTCTGACCTACATCTCACCATCCTCCGACCTACACGTCTCACCATCCTCTGACCTACACATCTCACCATCCTCTGACCTACACATCTCACCATCTCCCGACCTACACATCTCACCATCTCCCGACCTACACATCTCACCATCTCCCGACCTACACGTCTCACCATCCTCTGACCTACACGTCTCACCATCTCTCGACTTACACGTCTCACCATCCTCTGACCTACACATCTCACCATCCTCTGACCTACACGTCTCACCATCCTCTGACCTACACATCTCACCATCCTCTGACCTACACGTCTCACCATCTCCCGACCTACACGTCTCACCATCCTCTGACCTACACATCTCACCATCCTCTGACCTACACATCTCACCATCCTCTGACCTACACATCTCACCATCTCCCGACCTACACGTCTCACCATCCTCTGACCTACACATCTCACCATCTCCCGACCTACACGTCTCACCATCCTCTGACCTACACGTCTCACCATCTCTCGACTTACACGTCTCACCATCCTCTGACCTACACATCTCACCATCCTCTGACCTACACGTCTCACCATCTCCCGACCTACACGTCTCACCATCCTCTGACCTACACGTCTCACCATCTCCCGACCTACACGTCTCACCATCCTCTGACCTACACGTCTCACCATCCTCTGACCTACACGTCTCACCATCCTCTGACCTACACGTCTCACCATCTCCCGACCTACACGTCTCACCATCCTCTGACCTACACGTCTCACCATCCTCCGACCTACACGTCTCACCATCTCCCGACCTACACGTCTCACCATCCTCCGACCTACACGTCTCACCACCGTCCGACCTACGCGTCTCACCATCCTCCGACCTACATGCCTCACCATCTCCCGACCTACACATCTCACCATCTCCCGACCTACACATCTCACCATCCTCTGACCTACACATCTCACCATCCTCTGACCTACACATCTCACCATCCTCCGACCTACACATCTCAACATCCTCCGACCTACACATCTCACCATCCTCTGACCTACACATCTCACCATCCTCTGACCTACACATCTCACCATCCTCTGACCTACACATCTCACCATCCTCCGACCTACACATCTCAACATCCTCCGACCTACACATCTCACCATCCTCCGACCGACAGTGGCTTGAGAAAGTATTCACCCCCCTTGACATTTTTTCCATTTTGTTGCCTTACAACCTGGAATTAAAATGGATTTTTGTGGGGTTTGTATCATTTGATTTACACAACATCCCTACCACTTTGAAGATGCCAAATATGTTTTATTGTGAAACAAACAATAAATAAGACAAAAAAAGAGAAAACTTGAGAGTGCATAACTATTCACCCCCCCCCCCCCCCCAAAGTCAATACTTTGTAGAGTTACATTTTGCAGCAATTACAGCTGCAAGTCTCTTGGGGTATGTATTTATAAGCACTGAGATTTTTGCCCATTCTTCAAAGCAAAATTGCTCCAGCTCCTTCAAGTTGGATGGGTTCCGCTGGTGTACAGCAATCTTTAAGTCGTACCACAGATTCTCAATTGGATTGAGGTCTGGGCTTTGACTAGGCCATTCCAAGACATTAAAATGTTTCCCCTTAAACCACTCGAGTGTTGCTTTAGCAGTATGCTTAGGGACATTGTCCTGCTGGAAGGTGAATCTCCGTCCCAGTCTCAAATCTCTGGAAGACTGAAACAGGTTTCCCTCAACAATTTCCCTGTATTTAGCACCACCCATCATTCCTTAAATTCTGACCAGTTTCCCAGTCCCTTCCAATGAAAAACATCCCCACAGCATGATGCTGCCCCCACCATGCTTCACTGTGGGGATGGTGTTCTCGAGGTGATGAGAGGTGTTGGGTTTGCACCGGACATAGAGTTTTCCATGATGTCCAAAAAGCTCAAATTTAGTCTCATCTGACCAGAGTACCTTCTTCCATATGTTTGGGGAGTCTCCCACCCGACCTATACGCCTCACCATCCCCCGACTTACACATCTCACAATCACCCCAAACTATACATCTCACCATCACCCTGACCTACGTGTCTCACCATCACCCTGACCTACACGTCTCACCATCACCCCGACCTACATGTCTCACCATCACCCCAACCTACATGTCTCACCATCACCCCAACCTACATGTCTCACCATCACCCCAACCTACATGTTCCACCATCACCCAGACCTACATGTCTCACCATCACCCCAACCTACATGTCTCACCATCACTCCAACCTACATGTCTCACCATCACCCCAACCTACATGTCTCACCATCACCCCAACCTACATGTCTCACCATCACCCCAACCTACATGTCTCACCATCACCCCAACCTACATGTCTCACCATCACCCCAACCTACATGTTCCACCATCACCCAGACCTACATGTCTCACCATCACCCCAACCTACATGTCTCACCATCACCCAGACCTACATGTCTCACCATCACCCCAACCTACATGTCTCACCATCACCCAGACCTACATGTCTCACCATCACCCAGACCTACATGTCTCACCCTCACCCAGACCTACATGTCTCACCATCACCCAGACCTACATGTCTCACCATCACCCAGACCTACATGTCTCACCATCACCCCAACCTTCATGTCTCACCATCACCCCAACCTACATGTCTCACCATCACCCAGACCTACATGTCTCACCATCACCCCAACCTACATGTCTCACCATCACCCCGACCTACATGTCTCTCTCCCCTCGTTAGGCAAAGCAGAGGCATGACATCACTCTGCTGTGGGACCGCCCCGTTCTGGACCTGCTGGCTGGAGGGTACAACCTGCACTATGGAGCCCACTCCTTCAAATATGAGGTACACACACACACACACACACACACACACACACACACACACACACACACACACACACACACACACACACACACACACACACACACACACACACACACACACACACACACACACACACTGCGGAGCCCTCTTCATCAAGCATGAGGTACACACACATACACACACTGCGGATCCCTCTCCTTCAAACATGAGGTACACACACACACACACACACACACACACACACACACACACACACACACACACACACACACACACACACACACACACACACACACACACACACACACACACACACTGCGGATCCCTCTCCTTCAAACATGAGGGACACACACACACACACACACACACACACACACACACACACACACACACACACACTGCGGAGCCCTCTCCTTCAAACATGAGGTACACACACACACACACACTGCGGATCCCTCTCCTTCAAACATGAGGTACACACACACACACACACACACACACACACACACACACACACACACACACACACACACACACACACACACACACACACACACACACACACACACACACACACACACACACACACACACACACACTGCGGATCCCTCTCCTTCAAACATGAGGGACACACACACACACACACACACACACACACACACACACACACACACTGCGGAGCCCTCTCCATCAAACATGAGGTACACACACTGAATGTATATTTTTCTCTTCAGTCGTTTTCAAAGCATAATAGTGTTTGTCTGCTTCAACTAACAATAAGGGCCCATGCAGAGCTCTCCCACTTACTTGTCTCCCCCTCTGTTACATTATTGACTACATAAGGAGAGTTAAAGGCCCAGTGCAGTCAGACATGATTTTTCTGTGTTGTGTGTATATATATATATATTTATATATCCACTGAGGTTGGAATAATTCTGTGAAATATTGACAACGATAATAACGTCCTATTAGTGTAAGAGCTGTTTGACAAAACCTGTTTTGGTTGGATAGATTTTTGCCCTCCTTGGTGACGTCACCAGGCGGTATAATTTAATAGACCAATAACAAAGAGTTTCAAACCTCTGTCAATAACAGCTCGTTTTCAGGTTGCATATCCCTCCCACTAGGCTCCTCCAATTAGGCCCCTCACTCAGACCACTCCCAGACAGTCATGGCAAAGTTCCTGCATGAGAAGTTGCTCTTTGCTAAGAAGATATGTTGGTTTCTTTTTTACCATTTGAATTGAAAACAATCACAATAAGGTGCTTAATTGTTACCCAGAAATGATTTAAGATTAAAAAAAACAGCTGCATTAGACCTTCAACAGATAACAATTAGGGTCAAACTGTCAGAAATACTCTGCTTTTCTGAAGAAATCCTAGACTTCTATATATTATGTCATCTGGTTCATCAGTTGTTTAATCAAATCCAAACATAAGTCGCACTGGTTTTGAGTTGAGCCGTGTGTCAGTATTAGGCCTGACTGGTCTGGTTTGTTGTGTTACCAGGTGGAGCAGAGGGTTGTGTCAGTATTAGGCCTGACTGGTCTGGTTTGTTGTGTTACCAGGTGGAGCAGAGGGTTGTGTCAGTATTAGGCCTGACTGGTCTGGTTTGTTGTGTTACCAGGTGGAGCAGAGGGTTGTGTCAGTATTAGGCCTGACTGGTCTGGTTTGTTGTGTTACCAGGTGGAGCAGAGGGTTGTGTCAGTATTAGGCCTGACTGGTCTGGTTTGTTATGTTACCAGGTGGAGCAGAGGGTTGTGTCAGTATTAGGCCTGACTGGTCTGGTTTGTTGTGTTACCAGGTGGAGCAGAGGGTTGTGTCAGTATTAGGCCTGACTGGTCTGGTTTGTTGTGTTACCAGGTGGAGCAGCGGACAGCACAGCACGGACACTGGATATACACCCTCCTCTCAGCCCCGATCACAAACACACAGCACGGATACTGGATATACGCCCTCCTCTCAGCCCCGATCACAAACACACAGCACGGATACTGGATATACGCCCTCCTCTCAGCCCCGATCACAAACACACAGCACGGATACTGGATATACGCCCTCCTCTCAGCCCCGATCACAAACACACAGCACGGATACTGGATATATACGCTCTCCTCTCAGCCCCGATCACTAACACACAGCACGGATACTGGATATATATGCCCTCCTCTCAGCCCCGATCACTAACACACAGCACGGATACTGGATATACGCCCTCCTCTCAACGTATCACCTCATAGTAACGTATCACCTCGTAGTAACGTATCACCTCATAGTAACGTATCACCTCATATTAACGTATCACCTCGTAGTAACGTATCACCTCATAGTAACGTATCACCTCATAGTAACGTATCACCTCGTAGTAACGTATCACCTCATAGTAATGTATCACCTCATAGTAACGTATCACCTCATAGTAACGTATCACCTCGTAGTAACGTATCACCTCGTAGTAACGTATCACCTCATAGTATCACCTCATAGTAACGTATCACCTCATAGTAACGTATCACCTCATAGTAACGTATCACCTCATAGTATCACCTCATAGTAACGTATCATCTCGTAGTAACGTATCACCTCATAGTATCACCTCATAGTAACGTATCACCTCATAGTATCACCTCATAGTAACGTATCATCTCGTAGTAACGTATCACCTCATAGTATCACCTCATAGTAACATATCACCTCATAGTAACGTATCACCTCATAGTAACGTATCACCTCATAGTAACGTATCACCTCGTAGTAACGTATCACCTCGTAGTAACGTATCATCTCATAGTAACGTATCACCTCGTAGTAACGTATCACCTCGTAGTAACATATCACCTCATAGTATCACCTCATAGTAACGTATCACCTCATAGTAACGTATCACCTCATAGTATCACCTCATAGTATCACCTCATAGTATCACCTCATAGTATCACCTCATAGTATCACCTCATAGTAACGTATCACCTCATAGTAACGTATCACCTCATAGTAACGTAACACCTCATAGTATCACCTCATAGTAACGTATCACCTCATAGTAACGTATCACCTCATAGTAATGTATCACCTCGTAGTATCACCTCATAGTAACGTATCACCTCATAGTAACGTATCACCTCATAGTAAAGTATCACCTCATAGTAACGTATCACCTCATAGTATCACCTCGTAGTAACGTATCACCTCGTAGTAAAGTATCACCTCATAGTAACGTATCACCTCATAGTATCACCTCGTAGTAACGTATCACCTCGTAGTAAAGTATCACCTCATAGTAACGTATCACCTCATAGTATCACCTCGTAGTAACGTATCACCTCATAGTAAAGTATCACCTCATAGTAACGTATCACCTCGTAGTAACATATCACCTCATAGTAACGTATCACCTCATAGTATCACCTTGTAGTAACGTATCACCTCGTTGTAACATATCACCTCATAGTATCACCTCATAGTATAACCTCATAGTAACGTATCACCTCATAGTATCACCTCATAGTATCACCTCACCTCATAGTAACATATCACCTCATAGTAACATATCACCTCATAGTAACGTATCACCTCATAGTAACGTATCACCTCATAGTAACGTATCACCTCATAGTATCACCTCATAGTAACATATCACCTCATAGTAACATATCACCTCATAGTAACATATCACCTCATAGTAACATATCACCTCATAGTAACATATCACCTCATAGTAACGTATCACCTCATAGTAGCACCTCATAGTAACATATCACCTCATAGTAACATATCACCTCATAGTAACATATCACCTCATAGTAACATATCACCTCATAGTAACGTATCACGTCATAGTATAACCTCATAGTAACGTATCACCTCATAGTATCACCTCATAGTAACATATCACCTCACAGTAACATATCACCTCATAGTAACGTATCACCTCATAGTAACGTATCACCTCATAGTATCACCTCATAGTAACGTATCACCTCATAGTATCACCTCATAGTAACATATCACCTCATAGTATCACCTCATAGTATCACCTCATAGTAACATATCACCTCATAGTAACATATCACCTCATAGTAACACATCACCTCATAGTAACGTATCACCTCATAGTATCACCTCATAGTAACATATCACCTCATAGTAACATATCACCTCATAGTAACGTATCACCTCATAGTAACATATCACCTCATAGTAACATATCACCTCATAGTAACATATCACCTCATATCACCTCATAGTAACATATCACCTCATAGTAACGTATCACCTCATAGTAACGTATCACCTCATAGTAACGTATCACCTCGTAGTAACGTATCACCTCGTAGTAACGTATCACCTCGTAGTAACATATCACCTCATAGTATCACCTCATAGTATCACCTCATAGTAACGTATCACCTCGTAGTATCACCTTGTAGTAACGTATCACCTCGTAGTAACATATCACCTCATAGTATCACCTCATAGTATCACCTCATAGTAACGTATCACCTCGTAGTAACGTATCACCTCATAGTAACATATCACCTCATAGTAACGTATCACCTCATAGTAACGTATCACCTCATAGTAACGTATCACCTCGTAGTAACGTATCACCTCGTAGTAACGTATCACCTCGTAGTAACATATCACCTCATAGTATCACCTCATAGTAACGTATCACCTCATAGTAACGTATCACCTCATAGTAACGTATCACCTCATAGTATCACCTCATAGTATCACCTCATAGTATCACCTCATAGTATCACCTCATAGTAACGTATCACCTCATAGTAACGTATCACCTCATAGTAACGTATCACCTCATAGTATCACCTCATAGTAACGTATCACCTCATAGTAACGTATCACCTCATAGTAACGTATCACCTCGTAGTATCACCTCATAGTAACGTATCACCTCATAGTAACGTATCACCTCATAGTAAAGTATCACCTCATAGTAACGTATCACCTCATAGTATCACCTCGTAGTAACGTATCACCTCGTAGTAAAGTATCACCTCATAGTAACGTATCACCTCATAGTATCACCTCGTAGTAACGTATCACCTCATAGTAAAGTATCACCTCATAGTAACGTATCACCTCGTAGTAACATATCACCTCATAGTAACGTATCACCTCATAGTATCACCTTGTAGTAACGTATCACCTCGTTGTAACATATCACCTCATAGTATCACCTCATAGTATAACCTCATAGTAACGTATCACCTCATAGTATCACCTCATAGTAACATATCACCTCATAGTAACATATCACCTCATAGTAACATATCACCTCATAGTAACGTATCACCTCATAGTAACGTATCACCTCATAGTAACGTATCACCTCATAGTAACGTATCACCTCATAGTATCACCTCATAGTAACATATCACCTCATAGTAACATATCACCTCATAGTAACATATCACCTCATAGTAACATATCACCTCATAGTAACATATCACCTCATAGTAACGTATCACCTCATAGTAGCACCTCATAGTAACATATCACCTCATAGTAACATATCACCTCATAGTAACATATCACCTCATAGTAACATATCACCTCATAGTAACGTATCACGTCATAGTATAACCTCATAGTAACGTATCACCTCATAGTATCACCTCATAGTAACATATCACCTCACAGTAACATATCACCTCATAGTAACGTATCACCTCATAGTAACGTATCACCTCATAGTATCACCTCATAGTAACGTATCACCTCATAGTATCACCTCATAGTAACATATCACCTCATAGTATCACCTCATAGTATCACCTCATAGTAACATATCACCTCATAGTAACATATCACCTCATAGTAACACATCACCTCATAGTAACGTATCACCTCATAGTATCACCTCATAGTAACGTATCACCTCATAGTAACATATCACCTCATAGTAACGTATCACCTCATAGTAACATATCACCTCATAGTAACGTATCACCTCATAGTAACATATCACCTCATAGTAACATATCACCTCATAGTAACGTATCACCTCATAGTAACGTATCACCTCATAGTAACGTATCACCTCGTAGTAACGTATCACCTCGTAGTAACGTATCACCTCGTAGTAACATATCACCTCATAGTATCACCTCATAGTATCACCTCATAGTAACGTATCACCTCGTAGTATCACCTTGTAGTAACGTATCACCTCGTAGTAACATATCACCTCATAGTATCACCTCATAGTATCACCTCATAGTATCACCTCATAGTAACGTATCACCTCATAGTAACATATCACCTCATAGTAACGTATCACCTCATAGTATCACCTCATAGTAACATATCACCTCATAGTATCACCTCATAGTAACGTATCACCTCATAGTATCACCTCATAGTAACATATCACCTCATAGTAACGTATCACCTCATAGTAACATATCACCTCATAGTAACGTATCACCTCATAGTATCACCTCATAGTATCACCTCATAGTAACGTATCACCTCATAGTATCACCTCATAGTATCACCTCGTAGTATCACCTCATAGTAACGTATCACCTCATAGTATCACCTTGTAGTATCACCTCATAGTATCACCTCATAGTAACGTATCACCTCATAGTATCACCTCGTAGTATCACCTCATAGTAACGTATCACCTCATAGTATCACCTCATAGTAACGTATCACCTCGTAGTAACGTATCACCTCATAGTAACGTATCACCTCGTAGTAACGTATCACCTCATAGTAACGTATCACCTCATAGTATCACCTCATAGTAACGTATCACCTCGTAGTAACATATCACCTCATAGTAACGTATCACCTCATAGTATCACCTCATAGTAACATATCACCTCATAGTAACACATCACCTCATAGTAACGTATCACCTCATAGTATCACCTCATAGTAACGTATCACCTCATAGTAACGTATCACCTCATAGTAACGTATCACCTCATAGTATCACCTCATAGTATCACCTCATAGTATCACCTCATAGTATCACCTCATAGTATCACCTCATAGTAACGTATCACCTCATAGTAACATATCACCTCATAGTAACGTATCACCTCATAGTATCACCTCATAGTAACGTATCACCTCATAGTATCACCTCATAGTAACGTATCACCTCATAGTATCACCTCATAGTAACATATCACCTCATAGTAACATATCACCTCATAGTAACGTATCACCTCATAGTATCACCTCATAGTATCACCTCATAGTAACGTATCACCTCGTAGTATCACCTTGTTGTAACGTATCACCTCGTAGTAACATATCACCTCATAGTATCACCTCATAGTATCACCTCATAGTATCACCTCATAGTAACGTATCACCTCATAGTATCACCTCGTAGTATCACCTCATAGTAACGTATCACCTCATAGTATCACCTTGTAGTAACGTATCACCTCGTAGTAACATATCACCTCATAGTATCACCTCATAGTAACGTATCACCTCATAGTATCACCTCATAGTAACGTATAATATATGCCATTTAGCAGACGCTTTTATCCAAAGCGACTTACAGTCATGTGTGCATACATTCTACGTGGGTGGTCCCGGGATCAAACCCACTACCCTGGCGTTACAAGCGCCATGCTCTACCAACTGAGCTACAGAAGGACCGTATCACCTCATAGTAACGTATCACCTCATAGTAACGTATCACCTCATAGTAACGTATCACCTCATAGTAACGTATCACCTCATAGTAACGTATCACCTCGTAGTAACATATCACCTCATAGTATCACCTCATAGTAACGTATCACCTCATAGTATCACCTCATAGTAACGTATCACCTCGTAGTAACGTATCACCTCATAGTAACGTATCACCTCGTAGTAACGTATCACCTCATAGTAACGTATCACCTCATAGTAACGTATCACCTCATAGTAACATATCACCTCATAGTAACATATCACCTCATAGTAACATATCACCTCATAGTATCACCTCATAGTAACGTATCACCTCATAGTAACGTATCACCTCATAGTATCACCTCATAGTATCACCTCATAGTATCACCTCATAGTATCACCTCATAGTATCATCTCATAGTATCACCTCATAGTAACGTATCACCTCATAGTAACGTATCACCTCATAGTAACGTATCACCTCATAGTAACGTATCACCTCGTAGTAAAGTATCACCTCATAGTAACGTATCACCTCGTAGTATCACCTTGTAGTAACGTATCACCTCGTTGTAACATATCACCTCATAGTATCACCTCATAGTATCACCTCATAGTATCACCTCATAATAACGTATCACCTCATAGTAACGTATCACCTCGTAGTAACGTATCACCTCGTAGTAACGTATCACCTCATAGTATCACCTCATAGTAACATATCACCTCATAGTAACATATCACCTCATAGTAACATATCACCTCATAGTAACGTATCACCTCATAGTAACGTATCACCTCATAGTAACGTATCACCTCATAGTATCACCTCATAGTAACATATCACATCATAGTAACATATCACCTCATAGTAACATATCACCTCGTAGTAACGTATCACCTCATAGTATCACCTCATAGTAACATATCACCTCATAGTAACATATCGCCTCATAGTAACATATCACCTCGTAGTAACGTATCACCTCATAGTAACATATCACCTCATAGTAACATATCACCTCATAGTAACATATCACCTCATAGTAACATATCACCTCATAGTAACATATCACCTCATAGTAACGTATCACCTCATAGTATCACCTCATAGTAACATATCACCTCATAGTAACATATCACCTCATAGTAACATATCACCTCATAGTAACGTATCACGTCATAGTATAACCTCATAGTAACGTATCACCTCATAGTATCACCTCATAGTAACATATCACCTCATAGTAACGTATCACCTCATAGTAACGTATCACCTCATGGTAACATATCACCTCATAGTAACGTATCACCTCATAGTATCACCTCATAGTAACATATCACCTCATAGTATCACCTCATAGTAACATATCACCTCATAGTATCACCTCATAGTATCACCTCATAGTAACATATCACCTCATAGTAACATATCACCTCATAGTAACGTATCACCTCATAGTATCACCTCATAGTAACATATCACCTCATAGTAACACATCACCTCATAGTAACGTATCACCTCATAGTATCACCTCATAGTAACATATCACCTCATAGTAACATATCACCTCATAGTAACGTATCACCTCATAGTAACATATCACCTCATAGTAACGTATCACCTCATAGTATCACCTCATAGTAACATATCACCTCATAGTAACGTATCACTTCATAGTAACATATCACCTCATAGTAACATATCAACTCATAGTAACGTATCACCTCATAGTAACGTATCACCTCATAGTAACGTATCACCTCGTAGTATCACCTCATAGTAACATATCACCTCATAGTAACACATCACCTCATAGTAACGTATCACCTCATAGTATCACCTCATAGTAACATATCACCTCATAGTAACATATCACCTCATAGTAACGTATCACCTCATAGTAACATATCACCTCATAGTAACGTATCACCTCATAGTATCACCTCATAGTAACATATCACCTCATAGTAACGTATCACTTCATAGTAACATATCACCTCATAGTAACGTATCAACTCATAGTAACGTATCACCTCGTAGTAACGTATCACCTCGTAGTAACGTATCACCTCGTAGTAACGTATCACCTCATAGTAACGTATCACCTCATAGTAACGTATCACCTCATAGTAACGTATCACCTCGTAGTATCACCTTGTAGTAACGTATCACCTCGTAGTATCACCTTTTAGTAATGTATCACCTCGTAGTAACATATCACCTCATAGTATCACCTCATAGTAACGTATCACCTCATAGTATCACCTCATAGTAACGTATCACCTCATAGTATCACCTCATAGTAACGTATCACCTCATAGTATCACCTCATAGTAACGTATCACCTCGTAGTATCACCTCGTAGTAACGTATCACCTCATAGTAACGTATCACCTCATAGGAACGTATCACCTCATAGTAACGTATCACCTCATAGTAACGTATCACCTCATAGTAACGTATCACCTCGTAGTAACGTATCACCTCGTAGTATCACCTCGTAGTAACGTATCACCTCGTAGTAACGTATCACCTCGTAGTATCACCTCGTAGTAACGTATCACCTCGTAGTAACGTATCACCTCATGGTAACGTATCACCTCATAGTAACGTATCACCTCGTAGTATCACCTCGTAGTAACGTATCACCTCGTAGTAACGTATCACCTCATAGTAACATATCACCTCATAGTATCACCTCATAGTAACGTATCACCTCATAGTATCACCTCATAGTAACGTATCACCTCGTAGTAACGTATCACCTCATAGTAACGTATCACCTCGTAGTAACGTATCACCTCGTAGTAACGTATCACCTCGTAGTCACGTATCACCTCATAGTATCACCTCATAGTAACGTATCACCTCATAGTAACGTATCACCTCATAGTAACGTATCACCTCGTAGTATCACCTCGTAGTAACATATCACCTCATAGTAACATATCACCTCATAGTAACGTATCACCTCATAGTATCACCTCATAGTATCACCTCATAGTAACGTATCACCTCATAGTATCACCTCATAGTATCACCTCATAGTAACGTATCACCTCATAGTAACGTATCACCTCGTAGTATCACCTTGTAGTAACGTATCACCTCGTAGTAACATATAACCTCATAGTATCACCTCGTAGTATCACCTCATAGTAACGTATCACCTCATAGTATCACCTTGTAGTAACGTATCACCTCGTAGTAACATATCACCTCATAGTATCACCTCATAGTAACGTATCACCTCATCGTATCACCTCGTAGTAACGTATCACCTCATAGTAACGTATCACCTCATAGTAACGTATCACCTCATAGTAACGTATCACCTCGTAGTAACGTATCACCTCGTAGTATCACCTTGTAGTAACGTATCACCTCGTAGTAACATATCACCTCATAGTAACATATCACCTCATAGTAACGTATCACGTCATAGTATAACCTCATAGTAACGTATCACCTCATAGTATCACCTCATAGTAACATATCACCTCATAGTAACGTATCACCTCATAGTAACGTATCACCTCATGGTAACATATCACCTCATAGTAACGTATCACCTCATAGTATCACCTCATAGTAACATATCACCTCATAGTATCACCTCATAGTAACATATCACCTCATAGTATCACCTCATAGTATCACCTCATAGTAACATATCACCTCATAGTAACATATCACCTCATAGTAACGTATCACCTCATAGTATCACCTCATAGTAACATATCACCTCATAGTAACACATCACCTCATAGTAACACATCACCTCATAGTAACGTATCACCTCATAGTATCACCTCATAGTAACATATCACCTCATAGTAACATATCACCTCATAGTAACGTATCACCTCATAGTAACATATCACCTCATAGTAACGTATCACCTCATAGTATCACCTCATAGTAACATATCACCTCATAGTAACGTATCACTTCATAGTAACATATCACCTCATAGTAACATATCAACTCATAGTAACGTATCACCTCATAGTAACGTATCACCTCATAGTAACGTATCACCTCGTAGTATCACCTCATAGTAACATATCACCTCATAGTAACACATCACCTCATAGTAACGTATCACCTCATAGTATCACCTCATAGTAACATATCACCTCATAGTAACATATCACCTCATAGTAACGTATCACCTCATAGTAACATATCACCTCATAGTAACGTATCACTTCATAGTAACATATCACCTCATAGTAACATATCAACTCATAGTAACGTATCACCTCATAGTAACATATCACCTCATAGTAACGTATCACTTCATAGTAACATATCACCTCATAGTAACATATCAACTCATAGTAACGTATCACCTCATAGTAACGTATCACCTCGTAGTAACGTATCACCTCGTAGTAACGTATCACCTCATAGTAACGTATCACCTCATAGTAACGTATCACCTCATAGTAACGTATCACCTCGTAGTATCACCTTGTAGTAACGTATCACCTCGTAGTATCACCTTTTAGTAATGTATCACCTCGTAGTAACATATCACCTCATAGTATCACCTCATAGTAACGTATCACCTCATAGTATCACCTCATAGTAACGTATCACCTCATAGTATCACCTCATAGTAACGTATCACCTCATAGTATCACCTCATAGTAACGTATCACCTCGTAGTATCACCTCGTAGTAACGTATCACCTCATAGTAACGTATCACCTCATAGGAACGTATCACCTCATAGTAACGTATCACCTCATAGTAACGTATCACCTCATAGTAACGTATCACCTCGTAGTAACGTATCACCTCGTAGTATCACCTCGTAGTAACGTATCACCTCGTAGTAACGTATCACCTCGTAGTATCACCTCGTAGTAACGTATCACCTCGTAGTAACGTATCACCTCATGGTAACGTATCACCTCATAGTAACGTATCACCTCGTAGTATCACCTCGTAGTAACGTATCACCTCGTAGTAACGTATCACCTCATAGTAACATATCACCTCATAGTATCACCTCATAGTAACGTATCACCTCATAGTATCACCTCATAGTAACGTATCACCTCGTAGTAACGTATCACCTCATAGTAACGTATCACCTCGTAGTAACGTATCACCTCGTAGTAACGTATCACCTCGTAGTCACGTATCACCTCATAGTATCACCTCATAGTAACGTATCACCTCATAGTAACGTATCACCTCATAGTAACGTATCACCTCGTAGTATCACCTCGTAGTAACATATCACCTCATAGTAACATATCACCTCATAGTAACGTATCACCTCATAGTATCACCTCATAGTATCACCTCATAGTAACGTATCACCTCATAGTATCACCTCATAGTATCACCTCATAGTAACGTATCACCTCATAGTAACGTATCACCTCGTAGTATCACCTTGTAGTAACGTATCACCTCGTAGTAACATATAACCTCATAGTATCACCTCGTAGTATCACCTCATAGTAACGTATCACCTCATAGTATCACCTTGTAGTATCACCTCATAGTATCACCTCATAGTAACGTATCACCTCATAGTAACGTATCACCTCATAGTAACGTATCACCTCATAGTAACGTATCACCTCAGTAAACGTATCACCTCGTAGTAACATATCACCTCATAGTAACGTCACCTCGTAGTATCACCTCGTATAACATAGTCATCACTCATAGTATCACCTCATAGTAACGTATCACCTCATAACGTATCACCTCATAGTAACGTATCACCTCATAGTAACGTATCACCTCATAGTAACCTCATAGTAACATCACCTCATAGTAACGTATCACCTCATAGTAGTAACGTATCACCTCATAGTATCACCTCAGTAACGTATCACCTCATAGTCACCTCATAGTATCACCTCATAGTAACGTATCACCTCATCGTATCACCTCATAGTAACGTATCACCTCATAGTAACGTATCACCTCATAACGTAACCTCATAGTATCACCTCATAGTAACGTATCACCTCATAGTAACGTATCACCTCATAGTATCACCTCACCTCATAGTAACGTATCACCTCAGTAGTAACCTCATATCACCTCATAGTATCACCTCATAGTATCACCTCATAGTAACGTATCACCTCGTAGTAACATATCACCTCATAGTATCACCTCATAGTAACGTATCACCTCATAGTATCACCTCGTAGTAACGTATCACCTCATAGTAACGTATCACCTCGTAGTAACGTATCACCTCATAGTAACGTATCATCACCTCAGTAACGTATCACCTCATAGTAACGTATCACCTCATAGTAACGTATCACCTCATAGTAACGTATCACCTCATAGTAACCTCGTATCACCTCATAGTAACGTATCACCTCATAGTAACGTATCACCTCATAGTAACGTATCACCTCATAGTAACGTCACCTCGTAGTAACGTATCACCTCATAGTAGTAACATATCACCTCATAGTATCACCTCATAGTATCACCTCATAGTAACGTATCACCTCGTAGTAACATATCACCTCATAGTATCACCTCATAGTAACGTATCACCTCATAGTAACGTATCACCTCATAGTAACGTATCACCTCATAGTATCACCTCATAGTAACGTATCACCTCATAGTAACACCTATCACCTCATAGTAACGTATCACCTCATCAGTAGTAACGTATCACCTCGTAGTAACATATCACCTCATAGTAACGTATCACCTCATAGTAACGTATCACCTCATAGTAACATATCACCTCGTAGTAACGTATCACCTCATAGTAACGTATCACCTCATAGTAACGTATCACCTCATAGTAACGTATCACCTCATAGTAACGTATCACCTCATAGTAACGTATCACCTCATAGTAACGTATCACCTCATAGTAACGTATCACCTCATAGTAACGTATCACCTCATAGTAACATATCACCTCATAGTAACATATCACCTCATAGTATCACCTCATAGTAACGTATCACCTCATAGTAACGTATCACCTCATAGTAACGTATCACCTCGTAGTAACATATCACCTCATAGTAACGTATCACCTCATAGTAACGTATCACCTCATAGTAACGTATCACCTCATAACGTATCACCTCATAGTATCACCTAGTAACGTATCACCTCATAGTATCACCTCATAGTAACGTATCACCTCATAGTATCACCTCATAGTAACGTATCACCTCGTAGTAACGTATCACCTCATAGTAACGTATCACCTCGTAGTAACGTATCACCTCGTAGTAACGTATCACCTCATAGTATCACCTCATAGTAACGTATCACCTCATAGTAACGTATCACCTCATAGTAACGTATCACCTCGTAGTAACGTATCACCTCGTAGTAACGTATCACCTCATAGTAACGTATCACCTCATAGTAACGTATCACCTCATAGTAACGTATCACCTCATAGTATCACCTTGTAGTAACGTATCACCTCGTAATCACCTAATCACCTCGTAGTAACATATCACCTCATAGTATCACCTCATAGTAACGTATCACCTCATAGTATCACCTCATAGTAACGTATCACCTCATAGTATCACCTCATAGTAACGTATCACCTCATAGTATCACCTCATAGTAACGTATCACCTCATATCACCTCATAGTAACGTATCACCTCATAGTATCACCTCATAGTAACGTATCACCTCATAGTAACGTATCACCTCATAGTAACGTATCACCTCGTAGTAACGTATCACCTCATAGTATCACCTCATAGTAACGTATCACCTCATAGTAACGTATCACCTCATAGTATCACCTCGTAGTAACGTATCACCTCGTAGTAACGTATCACCTCATAGTAACGTATCACCTCATAGTAACGTATCACCTCGTAGTAACGTATCACCTCGTAGTAACGTATCACCTCATAGTAACGTATCACCTCATAGTAACCTCATAGTAACATATCACCTCATAGTATCACCTCATAGTAACGTATCACCTCATAGTATCACCTCATAGTAACGTATCACCTCAGTAACGTATCACCTCATAGTAACGTATCACCTCATAGTAACGTATCACCTCATAGTAACATATCATCCTCATAGTATCACCTCATATCACCTCATAGTAACGTATCACCTCATAGTAGTAACGTATCACCTCGTAGTAACATATCACCTCATAGTATCACCTCATAGTAACCTCATAGTATCACCTCATAGTAACGTATCACCTCATAGTAACATATCACCTCATAGTAACGTATCACCTCATAGTATCACCTCATAGTAACATATCACCTCATAGTATCACCTCATAGTAACGTATCACCTCATAGTATCACCACCTCATAGTAACGTATCACCTCATAACGTATCACCTCATAAACGTATCACCTCATAGTAACGTATCACCTCATAGTAACGTATCACCTCATAGTAACGTATCACCTCATAGTATCACCTCATAGTAACGTATCACCTCATAGTAACGTATCACCTCATAGTAACGTATCACCTCATAGTAACGTATCACCTCATAGTAACGTATCACCTCATAGTAACGTATCACCTCATAGTAACATATCACCTCATAGTAACGTATCACCTCATAGTATCACCTCATAACGTATCACCTCATAGTAACGTATCACCTCATAGTAACCTCATAGTATCACCTCATAGTAACGTATCACCTCATAGTAACGTATCACCTCATAGTAACGTATCACCTCATAGTAACATATCACCTCATAGTAACCTCGTATATCACCTCATAGTAACGTATCACCTCATAGTATCACCTTGTAGTAACGTATCACCTCGTAGTAACATATCACCTCATCGTATCACCTCGTAGTAACGTATCACCTCATAGTAACGTATCACCTCATAGTAACGTATCACCTCGTAGTAACATATCACCTCATAGTATCACCTCATAGTAACGTATCACCTCATCGTATCACCTCGTAGTAACGTATCACCTCATAGTAACGTATCACCTCATAGTAACGTATCACCTCGTAGTAACGTATCACCTCGTAGTATCACCTTGTAGTAACGTATCACCTAGTAGTAACATATCACCTCATAGTATCACCTCATAGTATCACCTCATAGTAACGTATCACCTCATAGTAACATATCACCTCATAGTATCACCTCATAGTAACGTATCACCTCACCTCAGTAACGTATCACCTCATAGTAACGTATCACCTCATAGTAACGTATCACCTCATAGTAACGTATCACCTCAGTAGTATCACCTCATAGTATCACCTCATAGTAACGTATCACCTCATAGTAACGTATCACCTCATAGTAACGTATCACCTCATAGTAACGTATCACCTCATAGTAACGTATCACCTCATAGTAACGTATCACCTCATCACCTAGTAACGTATCACCTCATAGTAACGTATCACCTCATAGTAACGTATCACCTCGTAGTAACGTATCACCTCATAGTATCACCTCATAGTAACGTATCACCTCATAGTAACGTATCACCTCAGTAACGTATCACCTCATAGTAACGTATCACCTCATAGTAACGTATCACCTCATAGTAACGTATCACCTCAGTAACGTCATAGTCACCTCATAGTAACGTATCACCTCATAGTAACGTCACCTCATAGTAACGTATCACCTCATAGTATCACCTCATAGTAACGTATCACCTCATAGTAACGTATCACCTCATAGTATCACCTCATAGTAACGTATCACCTCATAGTAGTATCACCTCATAGTAACGTATCACCTCATAGTAACGTATCACCTCATAGTAACGTATCACCTCATAGTAACGTCACCTCATAGTAACGTATCACCTCATAGTAACGTATCACCTCGTAGTAACCTCATATCACCTCATAGTATCACCTCATCACGTATCACCTCATAGTAACGTATCACCTCGTAGTAACATATCACCTCATAGTATCACCTCATAGTAACGTATCACCTCATAGTATCACCTCGTAGTAACGTATCACCTCATAGTAACGTATCACCTCGTAGTAACGTATCACCTCGTAGTAACGTATCACCTCGTAGTCACGTATCACCTCATAGTATCACCTCATAGTAACGTATCACCTCATAGTAACGTATCACCTCATAGTAACGTATCACCTCATAGTAACGTATCACCTCGTAGTATCACCTCGTAGTAACGTATCACCTCGTAGTAACGTATCACCTCATAGTAACGTATCACCTCATAGTAACGTATCACCTCATAGTAACGTATCACCTCGTAGTAACGTATCACCTCGTAGTATCACCTTGTAGTAACGTATCACCTCGTAGTAACATATCACCTCATAGTATCACCTCATAGTATCACCTCATAGTAACGTATCACCTCGTAGTAACATATCACCTCATAGTATCACCTCATAGTAACGTATCACCTCATAGTATCACCTCATAGTAACGTATCACCTCATAGTATCACCTCATAGTAACGTATCACCTCATAGTAACGTATCACCTCATAGTATCACCTCATAGTAACGTATCACCTCGTAGTATCACCTCGTAGTAACGTATCACCTCATAGTAACGTATCACCTCATAGTAACGTATCACCTCATAGTAACGTATCACCTCATAGTAACGTATCACCTCATAGTAACGTATCACCTCATAGTAACGTATCACCTCATAGTAACGTATCACCTCGTAGTAACATATCACCTCATAGTAACGTATCACCTCATAGTAACGTATCACCTCATAGTAACATATCACCTCATAGTAACGTATCACCTCATAGTAACGTATCACCTCATAGTAACGTATCACCTCATAGTAACGTATCACCTCATAGTAACGTCACCTCATAGTAACCTCATATCACACTCATAGTAACGTATCACCTCATAGTATCACCTCATAGTATCACCTCATAGTAACGTATCACCTCATAGTAACATATCACCTCATAGTAACGTATCACCTCATAGTATCACCTCATAGTAACGTATCACCTCATAGTATCACCTCATAGTAACGTATCACCTCATAGTATCACCTCATAGTAACGTATCACCTCATAGTAACGTATCACCTCATAGTAACGTATCACCTCATAGTAACGTATCACCTCATAGTAACGTATCACCTCATAGTAACGTATCACCTCATAGTATCACCTCATAGTAACGTATCACCTCATAGTAACGTATCACCTCATAGTAACGTATCACCTCATAGTAACGTATCACCTCATAGTAACGTATCACCTCATAGTAACATATCACCTCATAGTAACATATCACCTCATAGTAACGTATCACCTCATAGTATCACCTCATAGTAACGTATCACCTCATAGTAACGTATCACCTCATAGTATCACCTCATAGTATCACCTCATAGTAACGTATCACCTCATAGTAACGTATCACCTCGTAGTATCACCTCATAGTAACGTATCACCTCATAGTAACATATCACCTCATAGTAACCCTCATAGTAACGTATCACCTCATAGTAACGTATCACCTCATAGTATCACCTCAACGTATCACCTCGTAGTAACATAACACCTCATAACGTATCACCTCATAGTAACGTATCACCTCATAGTAACGTATCACCTCATAGTAACGTATCACCTCATAGTAACATATCACCTCATAGTATCACCTCATAGTATCGTATCACCTCGTAGTATCACCTCGTAGTAACGTATCACCTCATAGTAACGTATCACCTCATAGTAACGTATCACCTCATAGTAACGTATCACCTCATAGTAACGTATCACCTCGTAGTATCACCTTGTAGTAACGTATCACCTCGTAGTAACATATCACCTCATAGTATCACCTCATAGTATCACCTCATAGTAACGTATCACCTCGTAGTAACATATCACCTCATAGTATCACCTCATAGTAACGTATCACCTCATAGTATCACCTCGTAGTAACGTATCACCTCATAGTAACGTATCACCTCGTAGTAACGTATCACCTCGTAGTAACGTATCACCTCGTAGTCACGTATCACCTCATAGTATCACCTCATAGTAACGTATCACCTCATAGTAACGTATCACCTCATAGTAACGTATCACCTCATAGTAACGTATCACCTCGTAGTATCACCTCGTAGTAACGTATCACCTCATAGTAACGTATCACCTCATAGTAACGTATCACCTCATAGTAACGTATCACCTCGTAGTAACGTATCACCTCGTAGTATCACCTTGTAGTAACGTATCACCTCATAGTATCACCTCATAGTATCACCTCATAGTATCACCTCATAGTAACGTATCACCTCGTAGTAACATATCACCTCATAGTATCACCTCATAGTAACGTATCACCTCATAGTATCACCTCATAGTAACGTATCACCTCATAGTATCACCTCATAGTAACGTATCACCTCATAGTAACGTATCACCTCATAGTATCACCTCATAGTAACGTATCACCTCAGTATCACCTCGTAGTAACGTATCACCTCATAGTAACGTATCACCTCATAGTAACGTAACATATCACCTCATAGTAACGTATCACCTCATAGTAACGTATCACCTCATAGTAACGTATCACCTCATAGTAACGTATCACCTCATAGTAACGTATCACCTCATAGTAACGTATCACCTCATAGTATCACCTCATAGTAACGTATCACCTCATAGTAATCACCTCATAGTATCACCTCATAGTATCATCACTCATAGTAACGTATCACCTCATAGTATCACCTCATAGTAACGTATCACCTCATAGTAACGTATCACCTCGTAGTAACGTATCACCTCATAGTAACGTATCACCTCATAGTATCACCTCATAGTAACGTATCACCTCAGTAGTAACGTATCACCTCATAGTAACGTATCACCTCATAGTAACGTATCACCTCGTAGTAACGTCACCTCATAGTAACGTATCACCTCATAGTAACGTATCACCTCATAGTAACGTATCACCTCATAGTAACGTATCACCTCATAGTAACGTATCACCTCATAGTAACTCACCTCGTAGTATCACCTCATATCACCAGTAACGTCACCTCATAGTAACGTATCACCTCGTAGTAACATATCACCTCATAGTATCACCTCATAGTAACGTCACCTCATAGTAACGTATCACCTCATAGTAACGTATCACCTCATCATAGTAACGTATCACCTCATAGTATCACCTCATAGTAACGTATCACCTCATAGTATCACCTCATAGTAACGTATCACCTCATAGTAACGTATCACCTCATAGTAACGTATCACCTCATAGTAACGTATCACCTCATAGTAACGTATCACCTCATAACGTAACGTATCACCTCATCACCTCACCATAGTAACGTATCACCTCATAGTAACGTATCACCTCATAGTAACGTATCACCTCATAGTAACGTATCACCTCGTAGTAACGTATCACCTCATAGTAACGTATCACCTCATAGTAACGTATCACCTCATAGTAACGTATCACCTCATAGTAACGTATCACCTCATAGTAACGTATCACCTCATAGTATATCACCTCATAGTAACGTATCACCTCATAGTAACGTATCACCTCATAGTAGTATCACCTCATATCACCTAACGTATCACCTCGTAGTAACGTATCACCTCATAGTAACGTATCACCTCATAGTAACGTATCACCTCATAGTATCACCTCATAGTAACGTATCACCTCATAGTATCACCTCATAGTAACGTATCACCTCATAGTAACGTATCACCTCATAGTAACGTATCACCTCATAGTAACGTATCACCTCAGTAACGTATCACCTCATAGTAACGTATCACCTCATAGTAACGTATCACCTCATAGTAACGTATCACCTCATAGTAACGTATCACCTCATAGTAACGTATCACCTCATAGTAGTATCACCTCATAGTAACGTATCACCTCATAGTAACGTATCACCTCATCACCTCATAGTAACGTATCACCTCATAGTAACGTATCACCTCATAGTAACGTATCACCTCATAGTAACGTATCACCTCATAGTAACGTATCACCTCATAGTAACGTATCACCTCATAGTAACGTATCACCTCATAGTAACGTATCACCTCATAGTATCACCTCATAGTAATCACCTCATATCACCTCATAGTATCACCTCATAGTAACGTATCACCTCATAGTAACGTATCACCTCATAGTAACGTATCACCTCATAGTAACGTATCACCTCATAGTAACGTATCACCTCAGTAACGTATCACCTCATAGTATCACCTCATAGTAACGTATCACCTCACCTCATAGTAACGTATCACCTCATAGTAACGTATCACCTCATAGTAACGTATCACCTCGTAGTAACGTATCACCTCGTAGTAACGTATCACCTCATAGTAACGTATCACCTCATAGTAACGTATCACCTCATAGTAACGTATCACCTCATAGTAACGTATCACCTCGTAGTATCATCACCTCATAGTAACGTATCACCTCATAGTAACGTATCACCTCATAGTATCACCTCATAGTATCACCTCATAGTAACGTATCACCTCAGTAACATATCACCTCATAGTATCACCTCATAGTAACGTATCACCTCATAGTATCACCTCATAGTAACGTATCACCTCATAGTATCACCTCATAGTAACGTATCACCTCATAGTAACGTATCACCTCATAGTATCACCTCATAGTAACGTATCACCTATCACCTCGTAGTAACGTATCACCTCATAGTAACGTATCACCTCATAGTAACCTCATAGTATCACCTCATAGTAACGTACCTCAACCTCACCTCGTAGTAACGTATCACCTCATAGTAACCTCATAGTATCACCTCATAGTAACGTATCACCTCATAGTAACGTATCACCTCATAGTAACGTATCACCTCATAGTAACGTATCACCTCATAGTAACGTATCACCTCATAGTAACGTATCACCTCATAGTATCACCTCATAGTAACGTATCACCTCATAGTAACGTATCACCTCATAGTAACGTATCACCTCATAGTAACGTATCACCTCATAGTAACGTCACCTCATAGTAACGTATCACCTCATAGTAACGTATCACCTCATAGTATCACCTCATAGTAACGTATCACCTCATAGTAACGTATCACCTCATAGTACCTCACGTATCACCTCGTAGTAACAGTACGTATCACCTCATAGTAACGTATCACCTCATAGTAACGTATCACCTCATAGTAACGTATCACCTCATATCACTCATAGTAACGTATCACCTCATATCACCTCATAGTAACGTATCACCTCATAGTAACGTATCACCTCATAGTAACGTATCACCTCATAGTAACGTATCACCTCGTAGTAACGTATCACCTCATAGTAACGTATCACCTCATAGTAACGTATCACCTCATAGTAACGTATCACCTCATAGTAACGTATCACCTCATAGTAACGTATCACCTCATAGTAACGTATCACCTCATAGTAACATATCACCTCATAGTAACGTATCACCTCATAGTAACGTATCACCTCATAGTAACGTATCACCTCATAGTAACGTATCACCTCATAGTATCACCTCATAGTAACGTATCACCTCATAGTATCACCTCATAGTAACGTATCACCTCATAGTAACGTATCACCTCATAGTAACGTATCACCTCATCAGTAACGTATCACCTCATAGTAACGTATCACCTCATAGTATCACCTCATAGTAACCTCGTAGTATCACCTCATAGTAACGTATCACCTCATAGTAACGTATCACCATCATAGTAACGTATCACCTCATCGTATCACCTCATAGTAACGTATCACCTCATAGTAACGTATCACCTCATAGTAACGTATCACCTCATATCACCTCATAGTAACGTCACCTCATAGTAACGTATCACCTCACCTTGTAGTAACGTATCACCTCATAGTAACGTATCACCTCAGTAACGTATCACCTCATAGTATCACCTCATAGTAACGTATCACCTCATAGTAACATATCACCTCATAACGTATCACCTCATAGTAACGTATCACCTCATAGTAACGTATCACCTCATAGTAACGTATCACCTCATAGTAACGTCACCTCATAGTAACGTATCACCTCATAGTAACGTATCACCTCAGTAACGTATCACCTCATAGTAACGTATCACCTCATAGTATCACCTCATAGTAACGTATCACCTCATAGTAACGTATCACCTCATAGTATCACCTCCTCATAGTAACATCACCTCATAGTAACCTCATAGTATCACCTCATAGTAACGTATCACCTCATAGTAACGTATCACCTCATAGTAACGTATCACCTCATAGTAACGTATCACCTCATAGTAACGTATCACCTCATAGTAACGTATCACCTCATAGTAACGTATCACCTCATAGTAACGTATCACCTCATAGTAACGTATCACCTCATAGTAACGTATCACCTCATAGTAACGTATCACCTCATAGTATCACCTCATAGTAACGTATCACCTCATAGTAACTCATAGTATCACCTCATAGTAACGTATCACCTCATAGTAACGTATCACCTCATAGTAACGTATCACCTCATAGTAACGTATCACCTCATAGTAACGTATCACCTCATAGTAACGTATCACCTCATAGTAACGTATCACCTCATAGTAACGTATCACCTCATAGTAACGTATCACCTCATAGTAACGTATCACCTCATAGTAACGTATCACCTCATAGTAACGTATCACCTCATAGTAACGTATCACCTCATAGTAACGTATCACCTCATAGTAACGTATCACCTCATAGTAACGTATCACCTCATAGTAACGTATCACCTCATAGTATCACCTCATAACGTATCACCTCATAGTAACGTATCACCTCATAGTAACGTATCACCTCACCTAGTAACGTATCACCTCATAGTAACGTATCACCTCATAGTAACGTATCACCTCATAGTAACGTATCACCTCATAGTAACGTATCACCTCATAGTAACGTATCACCTCGTAGTAACGTATCACCTCATAGTAACGTATCACCTCATAGTAACGTATCACCTCATAGTAACGTATCACCTCATAGTAACGTATCACCTCATAGTAACGTATCACCTCATAGTAACGTATCACCTCATAGTAACGTATCACCTCATAGTAACGTATCACCTCATAGTAACGTATCACCTCATAGTAACGTATCACCTCATAGTATCACCTCACGTATCACCTCATAGTAACATCACCTCATAGTATCACCTTGTAAACGTATCACCTCATAGTAACATATCACCTCATAGTATCACCTCATAGTAACGTATCACCTCATAGTAACGTATCACCTCGTAGTAACATATCACCTCATAGTATCACCTCATAGTAACGTATCACCTCATAGTATCACCTCGTAGTAACGTATCACCTCATAGTAACGTATCACCTCATAGTAACGTATCACCTCATAGTAACGTATCACCTCAGTAACGTATCACCTCATAGTACCTCATATCACCTCATAGTAACGTATCACCTCATAGTAACGTATCACCTCATAGTAACGTATCACCTCATAGTAACGTATCACCTCATAGTAGTATCACCTCATAGTAACGTATCACCTCATAGTAACGTATCACCTCATAGTATCACCTCATAGTAACGTATCACCTCATAACGTATCACCTCATAGTAACCTCATAGTAACGTATCACCTCAGTAGTATCACCTCATAGTAACGTATCACCTCATAGTATCACCTCATAGTAACGTATCACCTCATAGTAGTATCACCTCATAGTAACGTATCACCTCATAGTAACGTATCACCTCATAGTAACGTATCACCTCATAGTAACGTATCACCTCACCTCATAGTAACGTATCACCTCATAGTAACGTATCACCTCATAGTAACGTATCACCTCATAGTAACGTATCACCTCATAGTAACGTATCACCTCATAGTAGTATCACCTCATAGTAACGTATCACCTCATAGTAACGTATCACCTCATAGTAACGTATCACCTCATAGTAACGTATCACCTCATAGTAACGTATCACCTCATAGTAACGTATCACCTCATAGTAACGTATCACCTCACCTAGTAACACACTCATAGTAACGTATCACCTCGTAGTAACGTATCACCTCATAGTAACCTCATAGTATCACCTCATAGTAACGTATCACCTCATAGTAACGTATCACCTCGTAGTAACGTATCACCTCAGTAGTATCACCTCATAGTAACGTATCACCTCATAGTAACATATCACCTCATAGTATCACCTCATAGTATCACCTCATAGTAACGTATCACCTCGTAGTAACATATCACCTCATAGTATCACCTCATAGTAACGTATCACCTCATAGTATCACCTCATAGTAACGTATCACCTCATAGTATCACCTCATAGTAACGTATCACCTCATAGTAACGTATCACCTCATAGTATCACCTCACAGTATCATTCCAGAGGGACATCAGAGACTGCAACGTTCTCTGCTTTACGGAGACATGGCTTACTGGGAAGACGCTATCCAGGGCGGTGCAGCCAACGGGTTTCTCCACGCATCGCGCCGACAGAAACAAACATCTCTCTGGTAAGAAGAGTGGAGGGGGCGTATGCCTCATGACTAACGGGACATGGTGTGATGAAGAAAACATACAGGAACTCAAATCCTTCTGTTCACCTGATTTAGAATTCCTCACAATCAAATGTAGACCGCATTATCTTCCAAGAGAATTCTCTTCGATTATAATCACAGCCGTATATATCCCCCCCCAAGCAGACACATCGATGGCTCTGAACGAACTTTATTTAACTCTTTGCAAACTGGAAAACATTTATCCGGAGGCTGCATTCATTGTAGCTGGGGATTTTAACAAAGCCAATCTGAAAACAAGACTCCCTAAATTTTATCAGCATATCGATTGCGCAACCAGGGGTGGTAAAACCTTGGATCATTGTTACTCTAACTTCACCGCATATAAGGCCCTGCCCCGCCCCCTTTCGGAAAAGCTGACCACGACTCCATTTTGCTGATCCCTGCCTACAGACAGAAATTAAAACAAGAGGCTCACGCTGAGGTCTGTCCAACGCTGGTCAGAACAAGCTGACTCTACACTCCAAGACTGCTTCCATCACGTGGACTGGGACATGTTTCGTATTGCGTCAGATGGAAATATTGACGAATACGCTGATTCGGTGTGCGAGTTCATTAGAACGTGCACCTCGAAGATGTCGTTCCCATAGCAACGATAAAAACATTCCCTAACCAGAAACCGTGGATTGATGGCAGCATTCGCGTGAAACTGAAAGCGCGAACCACTGCTTTTAATCAGGGCAAGGTGTCTGGCAACATGACTGAATACAAACAGTGCAGCTATTCCCTCCGTAAGGCTATTAAACAAGCTAAGCGTCAGTACAGAGACAAAGTGGAATCTCAATTCAATGGCTCAGACACAAGAGGCATGTGGCAGGGTCTACAGTCAATCACGGACTACAAGATGAAATCCAGCCCAGTCACGGACCAGGATGTCTTGCTCCCAGGCAGACTAAATAACTTTTTTGCCCGCTTTGAGGACAATACAGTGCCACTGACACGGCCTGCAACGGAAACATGCGGTCTCTCCTTCACTGCAGCCGAGGTGAGTAAGACATTTAAACGTGTTAACCTCGCAAGGCTGCAGGCCCAGACGGCATCCCCAGCCGCGCCCTCCGAGCATGCGCAGACCAGCTGGCCGGTGTGTTTACGGACATATTCAATCAATCCCTATACCAGTCTGCTGTTCCCACATGCTTCAAGAGGGCCACCATTGTTCCTGTTCCCAAGAAAGCTAAGGTAACTGAGCTAAACGACTACCGCCCCGTAGCACTCACTTCCGTCATCATGAAGTGCTTTGAGAGACTAGTCAAGGACCATATCACCTCCACCCTACCTGACACCCTAGACCCACTCCAATTTGCTTACCGCCCAAATAGGTCCACAGACGATGCAATCTCAACCACACTGCACACTGCCCTAACCCACCTGGACAAGAGGAATACCTATGTGAGAATGCTGTTCATCGACTACAGCTCGGCATTCAACACCATAGTACCCTCCAAGCTCGTCATCAAGCTCGAGACCCTGGGTCTCGACCCCGCCCTGTGCAACTGGGTACTGGACTTCCTGACGGGCCGCCCCCAGGTGGTGAGGGTAGGCAACAACATCTCCTCCCCGCTGATCCTCAACACGGGGCCCCACAAGGGTGCGTTCTGAGCCCTCTCCTGTACTCCCTGTTCACCCACGACTGCGTGGCCACGCACGCCTCCAACTCAATCATCAAGTTTGCGGACGACACAACAGTGGTAGGCTTGATTACCAACAACGACGAGACGGCCTACAGGGAGGAGGTGAGGGCCCTTGGAGTGTGGTGTCAGGAAAATAACCTCACACTCAACGTCAACAAAACTAAGGAGATGATTGTGGACTTCAGGAAACAGCAGAGGGAACACCCCCCTATCCACATCGATGGAACAGTAGTGGAGAGGGTAGCTAGTTTTAAGTTCCTCGGCATACACATCACAGACAATCTGAATTGGTCCACTCACACTGACAGCGTCGTGAAGAACGCAGCAGCGCCTATTCAACCTCAGGAGGCTGAAAAATCGGCTTGTCACCAAAAGCACTCACAAACTTCTACAGATGCACAATCGAGAGCATCCTGGCACTGTATCACCGCCTGGTACGGCAACTGCTCCGCCCTCAACCGTAAGGCTCTCCAGAGGGTAGTGAGGACTGCACAACGCATCACCGGGGGCAAACTACCTGCCCTCCAGGACACCTACACCACCCGTTGTTACAGAAAGGCCATAAAGATCATCAAGGACATCAACCACCCGAACCACTGCCTGTTCACCCCGCTATCATCCAGAAGGCGAGGTCAGTACAGGTGCATCAAAGCTGGGACCGAGAGACTGAAAAACAGCTTCTATCTCAAGGCCATCAGACTGTTAAATAGCCACCACTAACATTGAGTGGCTGCTGCCAACACACTGTCATTGACACTGACCCAACTCCAGCCATTTTAATAATGGGAATTGATGGAAATGATGTAAATATATATATATATATATATATATATATATATATATATATCTAGCCACTTTAAACAATGCTACCTTATATAATGTTACTTACCCTACATTATTCATCTCATATGCATATGTATATACTGTACTCTACAACATCGACTGCATCCTTATGTAACACATGTATCACTAGCCACTTTAACTATGCCACTTTGTTTACTTTGTCTACACACTCATCTCATATGTATATACTGTACTCGATACCATCTACTGTATGCTGCTCTGTACCATCACTCATTCATATATCCTTATGTACATGTTCCTTATCCCCTTACACTGTGTATAAGACAGTAGTTTTTTTTTGGAATTGTTAGTTAGATTACTTGCTGGTTATCACTGCATTGTCGGAACTAGAAGCACAAGCATTTCGCTACACTCGCATTAACATCTGCTAACCATGTGTATGTGACAAATAAAATTTGATTTGATTTGATTTGATTTGACAGTAACGTATCACCTCGTAGTATCACCTCGTAGTAACGTATCACCTCATAGTAACGTATCACCTCATAGTAACGTATCACCTCATAGTAACGTATTACCTCATAGTAACGTATCACCTCGTAGTAACGTATCACCTCGTAGTAACATATCACCTCATAGTAACGTATCACCTCATAGTAACGTATCACCTCATAGTAACGTATCACCTCATAGTAACGTATCACCTCGTAGTAACATATCACCTCATAGTAACGTATCACCTCATAGTAACGTATCACCTCATAGTAACGTATCACCTCATAGTAACGTATCACCTCATAGTATCACCTCATAGTAACGTATCACCTCATAGTAACGTATCACCTCATAGTAACGTATCACCTCATAGTAACGTATCACCTCGTAGTAACGTATCACCTCGTAGTAACGTATCACCTCATAGTAATGTATCACCTCATAGTAACGTATCACCTCATAGTATCACCTCATAGTAACGTATCACCTCGTAGTATCACCTCGTAGTAACGTATCACCTCATAGTAACGTATCACCTCATAGTATCACCTCATAGTAACGTATCACCTCATAGTAACGTATCACCTCATAGTAACGTATCACCTCGTAGTAACGTATCACCTCGTAGTAACGTATCACCTCATAGTAACGTATCACCTCATAGTAACGTATCACCTCATAGTAACGTATCACCTCGTAGTAACGTATCACCTCGTAGTATCACCTTGTAGTAACGTATCACCTCGTAGTAACATATCACCTCATAGTATCACCTCATAGTATCACCTCATAGTAACGTATCACCTCGTAGTAACATATCACCTCATAGTATCACCTCATAGTAACGTATCACCTCATAGTATCACCTCATAGTAACGTATCACCTCATAGTATCACCTCATAGTAACGTATCACCTCATAGTAACGTATCACCTCATAGTATCACCTCACAGTAACGTATCACCTCGTAGTATCACCTCGTAGTAACGTATCACCTCATAGTAACGTATCACCTCATAGTAACGTATCACCTCATAGTAACGTATCACCTCATAGTAACGTATCACCTCGTAGTAACGTATCACCTCGTAGTAACATATCACCTCATAGTAACGTATCACCTCATAGTAACGTATCACCTCATAGTAACGTATCACCTCATAGTAACGTATCACCTCGTAGTAACATATCACCTCATAGTAACGTATCACCTCATAGTAACGTATCACCTCATAGTAACGTATCACCTCATAGTAACGTATCACCTCATAGTATCACCTCATAGTAACGTATCACCTCATAGTAACGTATCACCTCATAGTAACGTATCACCTCATAGTAACGTATCACCTCGTAGTAACGTATCACCTCGTAGTAACGTATCACCTCATAGTAATGTATCACCTCATAGTAACATATCACCTCGTAGCAACGTATCACCTCATAGTAACGTATCACCTCATAGTAACGTATCACCTCATAGTAACGTATCACCTCATAGTAACGTATCAACTCGTAGTAACGTATCACCTCATAGTAACATATCACCTCATAGTAACGTATCACCTCATAGTAACGTATCACCTCGTAGTAACATATCACCTCGTAGTAACATATCACCTCATAGTATCACCTCATAGTAACGTATCACCTCATAGTAACGTATCACCTCGTAGTAACGTATCACCTCGTAGTAACATATCACCTCATAGTAACGTATCACCTCATAGTAACGTATCACCTCATAGTAACGTATCACCTCATAGTAACGTATCACCTCATAGTAACGTATCACCTCATAGTATCACCTCATAGTAACGTATCACCTCATAGTATCACCACATAGTAACGTATCACCTCGTAGTAACGTATCACCTCATAGTAACGTATCACCTCGTAGTAACGTATCACCTCGTAGTAACGTATGACCTCATAGTATCACCTCATAGTAACGTATCACCTCATAGTGACGTATCACCTCATAGTAACATATCACCTCGTAGTAACGTATCACCTCGTAGTAACGTATCACCTCATAGTAACGTATCAACTCATAGTAACGTATCACCTCATAGTAACGTATCACCTCGTAGTAACGTATCACCTCGTAGTAACGTATCACCTCGTAGTATCACCTTGTAGTAACGTATCACCTCGTAGTATCACCTTTTAGTAATGTATCACCTCGTAGTAACATATCACCTCATAGTATCACCTCATAGTAACGTATCACCTCATAGTATCACCTCATAGTAACGTATCACCTCATAGTATCACCTCATAGTAACGTATCACCTCATAGTATCACCTCATAGTAACGTATCACCTCGTAGTATCACCTCGTAGTAACGTATCACCTCATAGTAACGTATCACCTCATAGTAACGTATCACCTCATAGTAACGTATCACCTCATAGTAACGTATCACCGCATAGTAACGTATCACCTCGTAGTAACGTATCACCTCGTAGTATCACCTCGTAGTAACGTATCACCTCGTAGTAACGTATCACCTCATGGTAACGTATCACCTCATAGTAACGTATCACCTCGTAGTATCACCTCGTAGTAACGTATCACCTCGTAGTAACGTATCACCTCGTAGTATCACCTCGTAGTAACGTATCATCTCATAGTAACGTATCACCTCATAGTAACGTATCACCTCGTAGTAACGTATCACCGCATAGTAACGTATCACCTCGTAGTATCACCTCATAGTAACGTATCACCTCATAGTAACGTATCACCTCGTAGTATCACCTCATAGTAACGTATCACCTCGTAGTAACATATCACCTCATAGTAACGTATCACCTCATAGTAACGTATCACCTCATAGTAACGTATCACCTCATAGTAACGTATCACCTCGTAGTAACATATCACCTCATAGTAACGTATCACCTCATAGTAACGTATCACCTCATAGTAACGTATCACCTCATAGTAACGTATCACCTCATAGTATCACCTCATAGTAACGTATCACCTCATAGTAACGTATCACCTCATAGTAACGTATCACCTCATAGTAACGTATCACCTCGTAGTAACGTATCACCTCGTAGTAACGTATCACCTCATAGTAATGTATCACCTCATAGTAACGTATCACCTCATAGTATCACCTCATAGTAACGTATCACCTCGTAGTATCACCTCGTAGTAACGTATCACCTCATAGTAACGTATCACCTCATAGTATCACCTCATAGTAACGTATCACCTCATAGTAACGTATCACCTCATAGTAACGTATCACCTCGTAGTAACGTATCACCTCGTAGTAACGTATCACCTCATAGTAACGTATCACCTCATAGTAACGTATCACCTCATAGTAACGTATCACCTCATAGTAACGTATCACCTCATAGTAACGTATCACCTCGTAGTAACATATCACCTCATAGTAACGTATCACCTCATAGTAACGTATCACCTCATAGTAACGTATCACCTCATAGTAACGTATCACCTCATAGTATCACCTCATAGTAACGTATCACCTCATAGTAACGTATCACCTCATAGTAACGTATCACCTCATAGTAACGTATCACCTCGTAGTAACGTATCACCTCGTAGTAACGTATCACCTCATAGTAATGTATCACCTCATAGTAACATATCACCTCGTAGCAACGTATCACCTCATAGTAACGTATCACCTCATAGTAACGTATCACCTCATAGTAACGTATCACCTCATAGTAACGTATCAACTCGTAGTAACGTATCACCTCATAGTAACATATCACCTCATAGTAACGTATCACCTCATAGTAACGTATCACCTCGTAGTAACATATCACCTCGTAGTAACATATCACCTCATAGTATCACCTCATAGTAACGTATCACCTCATAGTAACGTATCACCTCGTAGTAACGTATCACCTCGTAGTAACATATCACCTCATAGTAACGTATCACCTCATAGTAACGTATCACCTCATAGTAACGTATCACCTCATAGTAACGTATCACCTCATAGTATCACCTCATAGTAACGTATCACCTCATAGTATCACCTCATAGTAACGTATCACCTCATAGTATCACCACATAGTAACGTATCACCTCGTAGTAACGTATCACCTCATAGTAACGTATCACCTCGTAGTAACGTATCACCTCGTAGTAACGTATCACCTCATAGTATCACCTCATAGTAACGTATCACCTCATAGTGACGTATCACCTCATAGTAACGTATCACCTCGTAGTAACGTATCACCTCGTAGTAACGTATCACCTCATAGTAACGTATCAACTCATAGTAACGTATCACCTCATAGTAACGTATCACCTCATAGTAACGTATCACCTCATAGTAACGTATCACCTCGTAGTATCACCTTGTAGTAACGTATCACCTCGTAGTATCACCTTTTAGTAATGTATCACCTCGTAGTAACATATCACCTCATAGTATCACCTCATAGTAACGTATCACCTCATAGTATCACCTCATAGTAACGTATCACCTCATAGTATCACCTCATAGTAACGTATCACCTCATAGTATCACCTCATAGTAACGTATCACCTCGTAGTATCACCTCGTAGTAACGTATCACCTCATAGTAACGTATCACCTCATAGTAACGTATCACCTCATAGTAACGTATCACCTCATAGTAACGTATCACCTCATAGTAACGTATCACCTCGTAGTAACGTATCACCTCATAGTATCACCTCATAGTAACGTATCACCTCGTAGTAACGTATCACCTCATGGTAACGTATCACCTCATAGTAACGTATCACCTCGTAGTATCACCTCGTAGTAACGTATCACCTCGTAGTAACGTATCACCTCGTAGTATCACCTCGTAGTAACGTATCACTCATAGTAACGTATCACCTCATAGTAACGTATCACCTCGTAGTAACGTATCACCTCATAGTAACGTATCACCTCGTAGTATCACCTCATAGTAACGTATCACCTCATAGTAACGGATCACCTCATAGTAACGTATCACCTCATAGTAACTTATCACCTCATAGTAACGTATCACCTCGTAGTAACGTATCACCTCATAGTAACGTATCACCTCATAGTAACATATCACCTCGTAGTAACGTATCACCTCATAATAACGTATCACCTCGTAGTAACGTATCACCTCATAGTAACGTATCACCTCATAGTAACGTATCACCTCATAGTAACGTATCACCTCATAGTAACGTATCACCTCATAGTAACGTATCACCTCGTAGTAACATATCACCTCGTAGTAACGTATCACCTCATAGTAACATATCACCTCGTAGTAACGTATCACCTCATAGTAACGTATCACCTCATAGTAACGTATCACCTCATAGTAACACCTCATAGTAACGTATCACCTCGTAGTAACGTGTCACCTCATAGTAACGTATCACCTCATAGTAACGTATCACCTCATAGTAACGTATCACCTCATAGTAACATATCACCTCATAGTATCACCTCATAGTAACATATCACCTCATAGTAACACCTCATAGTAACGTATCACCTCGTAGTATCACCTCATAGTATCACCTCATAGTATCACCTCATAGTAACGTATCACCTCATAGTAACATATCACCTCATAGTAACACCTCATAGTAACATATCACCTCATAGTAACACCTCATAGTAACGTATCACCTCGTAGTAACGTATCACCTCATAGTATCACCTCATAGTAACGTATCACCTCATAGTATCACCTCATAGTATCACCTCATAGTAACGTATCACCTCATAGTATCACCTCATAGTAACGTATCACCTCATAGTATCACCTCATAGTATCACCTCATAGTAACGTATCACCTCATAGTATCACCTCATAGTAACGTATCACCTCATAGTATCACCTCATAGTAACGTATCACCTCATAGTATCACCTCATAGTATCACCTCATAGTAACGTATCACCTCATAGTAACGTATCACCTCGTAGTAACGTATCACCTCGTAGTAACGTATCACCTCTTAGTAACATATCACCTCCTAGTAACATATCACCTCATAGTAACGTATCACCTCTTAGTAACATATCACCTCGTAGTAACGTATCACCTCATAGTAACGTATCACCTCGTAGTAACGTATCACCTCATAGTAACGTATCACCTCATAGTAATGTATCAACTCGTAGTAACATATCACCTCGTAGTAACTTATCACCTCATAGTAACATATCACCTCATAGTAACGTATCACCTCATAGTAACGTATCACCTCATAGTAACGTATCACCTCATAGTAACGTATCACCTCATAGTAACGTATCACCTCGTAGTAACATATCACCTCGTAGTAACATATCACCTCATAGTATCACCTCATAGTAACGTATCACCTCATAGTAACGTATCACCTCGTAGTAACGTATCACCTCGTAGTAACATATCACCTCATAGTAACGTATCACCTCATAGTAACGTATCACCTCGTAGTAACGTATCACCTCGTAGTAACGTATCACCTCGTAGTAACGTATCACCTCGTAGTATCACCTTGTAGTAACGTATCACCTCGTAGTATCACCTTTTAGTAATGTATCACCTCATAGTAACGTATCACCTCGTAGTATCACCTTTTAGTAATGTATCACCTCGTAGTAACATATCACCTCGTAGTATCACCTCGTAGTAACGTATCACCTCGTAGTAACGTATCACCTCATGGTAACGTATCACCTCATAGTAACGTATCACCTCGTAGTATCACCTCGTAGTAACGTATCACCTCGTAGTAACGTATCACCTCGTAGTATCACCTCGTAGTAACGTATCATCTCATAGTAACGTATCACCTCATAGTAACGTATCACCTCGTAGTAACGTATCACCGCATAGTAACGTATCACCTCGTAGTATCACCTCATAGTAACGTATCACCTCATAGTAACGTATCACCTCGTAGTATCACCTCATAGTAACGTATCACCTCGTAGTAACATATCACCTCATAGTAACGTATCACCTCATAGTAACGTATCACCTCATAGTAACGTATCACCTCATAGTAACGTATCACCTCGTAGTAACATATCACCTCATAGTAACGTATCACCTCATAGTAACGTATCACCTCATAGTAACGTATCACCTCATAGTAACGTATCACCTCATAGTATCACCTCATAGTAACGTATCACCTCATAGTAACGTATCACCTCATAGTAACGTATCACCTCATAGTAACGTATCACCTCGTAGTAACGTATCACCTCGTAGTAACGTATCACCTCATAGTAATGTATCACCTCAGAGTAGTAACGTATCACCTCATAGTATCACCTCATAGTAACGTATCACCTCATAGTAACGTATCACCTCATAGTAACGTATCACCTCATAGTAACGTATCACCTCATAGTAACGTATCACCTCATAGTAACGTATCACCTCATAGTAACGTATCACCTCATAGTAACGTATCACCTCATAGTAACGTATCACCTCATAGTAACGTATCACCTCATAGTAGTATCACCTCGTAGTAACGTATCACCTCATAGTAACGTATCACCTCATAGTATCACCTCATAGTATCACCTCATAGTAACGTATCACCTCATAGTAACGTATCACCTCGTAGTAACGTATCACCTCATAGTAACGTATCACCTCATAGTAACGTATCACCTCATAGTAACGTATCACCTCATAGTAACGTATCACCTCATAGTAACATATCACCTCATAGTAACGTATCACCTCATAGTAACGTATCACCTCATAGTAACGTATCACCTCATAGTAACGTATCACCTCATAGTATCACCTCATAGTAACGTATCACCTCATAGTATCACCTCATAGTAACGTATCACCTCATAGTAACGTATCACCTCATAGTAAACTATCACCTCGTAGTAACATATCACCTCATAGTATCACCTCATAGTAACGTATCACCTCATAGTAACGTATCACCTCGTAGTAACGTATCACCTCGTAGTAACATATCACCTCATAGTAACGTATCACCTCATAGTAACGTATCACCTCATAGTAACGTATCACCTCATAGTAACGTATCACCTCATAGTATCACCTCATAGTAACGTATCACCTCATAGTATCACCTCATAGTAACGTATCACCTCATAGTAACGTATCACCTCATAGTAAACTATCACCTCATAGTAACGTATCACCTCGTAGTAACGTATCACCTCGTAGTAACGTATCACCTCATAGTAATGTATCACCTCATAGTAACATATCACCTCGTAGCAACGTATCACCTCATAGTAACGTATCACCTCATAGTAACGTATCACCTCATAGTAACGTATCACCTCATAGTAACGTATCAACTCGTAGTAACGTATCACCTCATAGTAACATATCACCTCATAGTAACGTATCACCTCATAGTAACGTATCACCTCGTAGTAACATATCACCTCGTAGTAACATATCACCTCATAGTATCACCTCATAGTAACGTATCACCTCATAGTAACGTATCACCTCGTAGTAACGTATCACCTCGTAGTAACATATCACCTCATAGTAACGTATCACCTCATAGTAACGTATCACCTCATAGTAACGTATCACCTCATAGTAACGTATCACCTCATAGTATCACCTCATAGTAACGTATCACCTCATAGTATCACCTCATAGTAACGTATCACCTCATAGTATCACCACATAGTAACGTATCACCTCGTAGTAACGTATCACCTCATAGTAACGTATCACCTCGTAGTAACGTATCACCTCGTAGTAACGTATCACCTCATAGTATCACCTCATAGTAACGTATCACCTCATAGTGACGTATCACCTCATAGTAACGTATCACCTCATAGTAACGTATCACCTCGTAGTAACGTATCACCTCATAGTAACGTATCAACTCATAGTAACGTATCACCTCATAGTAACGTATCACCTCGTAGTAACGTATCACCTCGTAGTAACGTATCACCTCGTAGTATCACCTTGTAGTAACGTATCACCTCGTAGTATCACCTTTTAGTAATGTATCACCTCGTAGTAACATATCACCTCATAGTATCACCTCATAGTAACGTATCACCTCATAGTATCACCTCATAGTAACGTATCACCTCATAGTATCACCTCATAGTAACGTATCACCTCATAGTATCACCTCATAGTAACGTATCACCTCGTAGTATCACCTCGTAGTAACGTATCACCTCATAGTAACGTATCACCTCATAGTAACGTATCACCTCATAGTAACGTATCACCTCATAGTAACGTATCACCTCATAGTAACGTATCACCTCGTAGTAACGTATCACCTCGTAGTATCACCTCATAGTAACGTATCACCTCGTAGTAACGTATCACCTCGTAGTAACGTATCACCTCGTAGTCACGTATCACCTCATAGTATCACCTCATAGTAACGTATCACCTCGTAGTAACGTATCACCTCATAGTAACGTATCACCTCGTAGTAACGTATCACCTCATAGTAACGTATCACCTCATAGTAACGTATCACCTCATAGTAACGTATCACCTCATAGTAACGTATCACCTCGTAGTATCACCTCATAGTAACGTATCACCTCATAGTAACGTATCACCTCATAGTAACGTATCACCTCATAGTAACTTATCACCTCATAGTAACGTATCACCTCGTAGTAACGTATCACCTCATAGTAACGTATCACCTCATAGTAACATATCACCTCATAGTAACGTATCACCTCATAATAACGTATCACCTCGTAGTAACGTATCACCTCATAGTAACGTATCACCTCATAGTAACGTATCACCTCATAGTAACGTATCACCTCATAGTAACGTATCACCTCATAGTAACGTATCACCTCGTAGTAACATATCACCTCGTAGTAACGTATCACCTCATAGTAACATATCACCTCGTAGTAACGTATCACCTCATAGTAACGTATCACCTCATAGTAACGTATCACCTCATAGTAACACCTCATAGTAACGTATCACCTCGTAGTAACGTGTCACCTCATAGTAACGTATCACCTCATAGTAACGTATCACCTCATAGTAACGTATCACCTCATAGTAACATATCACCTCATAGTATCACCTCATAGTAACATATCACCTCATAGTAACACCTCATAGTAACGTATCACCTCGTAGTATCACCTCATAGTATCACCTCATAGTATCACCTCATAGTAACATATCACCTCATAGTAACACCTCATAGTAACATATCACCTCATAGTAACACCTCATAGTAACGTATCACCTCGTAGTAACGTATCACCTCATAGTATCACCTCATAGTAACGTATCACCTCATAGTATCACCTCATAGTATCACCTCATAGTAACGTATCACCTCATAGTATCACCTCATAGTATCACCTCATAGTAACGTATCACCTCATAGTATCACCTCATAGTAACGTATCACCTCATAGTATCACCTCATAGTAACGTATCACCTCATAGTATCACCTCATAGTATCACCTCATAGTAACGTATCACCTCATAGTAACGTATCACCTCGTAGTAACGTATCACCTCGTAGTAACGTATCACCTCGTAGTAACATATCACCTCATAGTAACGTATCACCTCATAGTAACGTATCACCTCGTAGTAACGTATCACCTCGTAGTAACGTATCACCTCGTAGTAACGTATCACCTCGTAGTATCACCTCATAGTAACGTATCACCTCATAGTATATCACCTCATAGTAATGTATCACCTCATAGTAACGTATCACCTCATAGTATCACCTTTTAGTAACGTATCACCTCATAGTAACATATCACCTCGTAGTATCACCTCGTAGTAACGTATCACCTCGTAGTAACGTATCACCTCATGGTAACGTATCACCTCATAGTAACGTATCACCTCGTAGTATCACCTCGTAGTAACGTATCACCTCGTAGTAACGTATCACCTCGTAGTATCACCTCGTAGTAACGTATCACCTCATAGTAACGTATCACCTCATAGTAACGTATCACCTCGTAGTAACGTATCACCTCATAGTAACGTATCACCTCATAGTATCACCTCATAGTAACGTATCACCTCATAGTATCACCTCATAGTATCACCTCATAGTAACGTATCACCTCGTAGTAACATATCACCTCATAGTATCACCTCATAGTAACGTATCACCTCATAGTAACGTATCACACTCATAGTAACGTATCACCTCGTAGTAACATATCACCTCATAGTAACGTATCACCTCATAGTAACGTATCACCTCATAGTAACGTATCACCTCATAGTAACGTATCACCTCATAGTATCACCTCATAGTAACGTATCACCTCATAGTAACGTATCACCTCATAGTAACGTATCACCTCATAGTAACGTATCACCTCGTAGTAACGTATCACCTCGTAGTAACGTATCACCTCATAGTAATGTATCACCTCATAGTAACGTATCACCTCATAGTATCACCTCATAGTAACGTATCACCTCATAGTAACGTATCACCTCATAGTAACGTATCACCTCATAGTAACGTATCACCTCGTAGTAACGTATCACCTCGTAGTAACGTATCACCTCATAGTAACGTATCACCTCATAGTAACGTATCACCTCATAGTATCACCTCATAGTAACGTATCACCTCATAGTATCACCTCGTAGTATCACCTCATAGTAACGTATCACCTCATAGTATCACCTCATAGTAACGTATCACCTCATAGTAACGTATCACCTCATAGTAACGTATCACCTCGTAGTAACGTATCACCTCATAGTAACGTATCACCTCATAGTAACGTATCACCTCATAGTAACGTATCACCTCATAGTAACGTATCACCTCGTAGTAACATATCACCTCATAGTAACGTATCACCTCATAGTAACGTATCACCTCATAGTAACGTATCACCTCATAGTAACGTATCACCTCATAGTATCACCTCATAGTAACGTATCACCTCATAGTATCACCTCATAGTAACGTATCACCTCATAGTAACGTATCACCTCATAGTAAACTATCACCTCGTAGTAACATATCACCTCATAGTATCACCTCATAGTAACGTATCACCTCATAGTAACGTATCACCTCGTAGTAACGTATCACCTCGTAGTAACATATCACCTCATAGTAACGTATCACCTCATAGTAACGTATCACCTCATAGTAACGTATCACCTCATAGTAACGTATCACCTCATAGTATCACCTCATAGTAACGTATCACCTCATAGTATCACCTCATAGTAACGTATCACCTCATAGTAACGTATCACCTCATAGTAAACGTATCACCTCATAGTAACGTATCACCTCGTAGTAACATATCACCTCGTAGTAACGTATCACCTCATAGTAACGTATCACCTCATAGTAACATATCACCTCGTAGTAACGTATCACCTCATAGTAACGTATCACCTCATAGTAACGTATCACCTCATAGTAACGTATCACCTCATAGTAACGTATCACCTCGTAGTAACGTATCACCTCATAGTAACATATCACCTCATAGTAACGTATCACCTCATAGTAACGTATCACCTCGTAGTAACATATCACCTCGTAGTAACATATCACCTCATAGTATCACCTCATAGTAACGTATCACCTCATAGTAACGTATCACCTCGTAGTAACGTATCACCTCGTAGTAACATATCACCTCATAGTAACGTATCACCTCATAGTAACGTATCACCTCATAGTAACGTATCACCTCATAGTAACGTATCACCTCATAGTATCACCTCATAGTAACGTATCACCTCATAGTATCACCTCATAGTAACGTATCACCTCATAGTATCACCACATAGTAACGTATCACCTCGTAGTAACGTATCACCTCATAGTAACGTATCACCTCGTAGTAACGTATCACCTCGTAGTAACGTATGACCTCATAGTATCACCTCATAGTAACGTATCACCTCATAGTGACGTATCACCTCATAGTAACATATCACCTCGTAGTAACGTATCACCTCGTAGTAACGTATCACCTCATAGTAACGTATCAACTCATAGTAACGTATCACCTCATAGTAACGTATCACCTCGTAGTAACGTATCACCTCGTAGTAACGTATCACCTCGTAGTATCACCTTGTAGTAACGTATCACCTCGTAGTATCACCTTTTAGTAATGTATCACCTCGTAGTAACATATCACCTCATAGTATCACCTCATAGTAACGTATCACCTCATAGTATCACCTCATAGTAACGTATCACCTCATAGTATCACCTCATAGTAACGTATCACCTCATAGTATCACCTCATAGTAACGTATCACCTCGTAGTATCACCTCGTAGTAACGTATCACCTCATAGTAACGTATCACCTCATAGTAACGTATCACCTCATAGTAACGTATCACCTCATAGTAACGTATCACCGCATAGTAACGTATCACCTCGTAGTAACGTATCACCTCGTAGTATCACCTCGTAGTAACGTATCACCTCGTAGTAACGTATCACCTCATGGTAACGTATCACCTCATAGTAACGTATCACCTCGTAGTATCACCTCGTAGTAACGTATCACCTCGTAGTAACGTATCACCTCGTAGTATCACCTCGTAGTAACGTATCATCTCATAGTAACGTATCACCTCATAGTAACGTATCACCTCGTAGTAACGTATCACCGCATAGTAACGTATCACCTCGTAGTATCACCTCATAGTAACGTATCACCTCATAGTAACGGATCACCTCATAGTAACGTATCACCTCATAGTAACTTATCACCTCATAGTAACGTATCACCTCGTAGTAACGTATCACCTCATAGTAACGTATCACCTCATAGTAACATATCACCTCGTAGTAACGTATCACCTCATAATAACGTATCACCTCGTAGTAACGTATCACCTCATAGTAACGTATCACCTCATAGTAACGTATCACCTCATAGTAACGTATCACCTCATAGTAACGTATCACCTCATAGTAACGTATCACCTCGTAGTAACATATCACCTCGTAGTAACGTATCACCTCATAGTAACATATCACCTCGTAGTAACGTATCACCTCATAGTAACGTATCACCTCATAGTAACGTATCACCTCATAGTAACGTATCACCATCATAGTAACACCTCATAGTAACGTATCACCTCGTAGTAACGTGTCACCTCATAGTAACGTATCACCTCATAGTAACGTATCACCTCATAGTAACGTATCACCTCATAGTAACATATCACCTCATAGTATCACCTCATAGTAACATATCACCTCATAGTAACACCTCATAGTAACGTATCACCTCGTAGTATCACCTCATAGTATCACCTCATAGTATCACCTCATAGTAACATATCACCTCATAGTAACACCTCATAGTAACATATCACCTCATAGTAACACCTCATAGTAACGTATCACCTCGTAGTAACGTATCACCTCATAGTATCACCTCATAGTAACGTATCACCTCATAGTATCACCTCATAGTATCACCTCATAGTAACGTATCACCTCATAGTATCACCTCATAGTAACGTATCACCTCATAGTATCACCTCATAGTATCACCTCATAGTAACGTATCACCTCATAGTATCACCTCATAGTAACGTATCACCTCATAGTATCACCTCATAGTAACGTATCACCTCATAGTATCACCTCATAGTATCACCTCATAGTAACGTATCACCTCATAGTAACGTATCACCTCGTAGTAACGTATCACCTCGTAGTAACGTATCACCTCTTAGTAACATATCACCTCCTAGTAACATATCACCTCATAGTAACGTATCACCTCTTAGTAACATATCACCTCGTAGTAACGTATCACCTCATAGTAACGTATCACCTCGTAGTAACGTATCACCTCATAGTAACGTATCACCTCATAGTAACGTATCAACTCGTAGTAACATATCACCTCGTAGTAACGTATCACCTCATAGTAACATATCACCTCATAGTAACGTATCACCTCATAGTAACGTATCACCTCATAGTAACGTATCACCTCATAGTAACGTATCACCTCATAGTAACGTATCACCTCGTAGTAACATATCACCTCGTAGTAACATATCACCTCATAGTATCACCTCATAGTAACGTATCACCTCATAGTAACGTATCACCTCGTAGTAACGTATCACCTCGTAGTAACATATCACCTCATAGTAACGTATCACCTCATAGTAACGTATCACCTCATAGTAACGTATCACCTCGTAGTAACGTATCACCTCGTAGTAACGTATCACCTCGTAGTATCACCTTGTAGTAACGTATCACCTCGTAGTATCACCTTTTAGTAATGTATCACCTCGTAGTAACGTATCACCTCGTAGTATCACCTTGTAGTAACGTATCACCTCGTAGTATCACCTTTTAGTAATGTATCACCTCGTAGTAACATATCACCTCATAGTATCACCTCATAGTAACGTATCACCTCATAGTATCACCTCATAGTAACGTATCACCTCATAGTATCACCTCATAGTAACGTATCACCTCATAGTATCACCTCATAGTAACGTATCACCTCGTAGTATCACCTCGTAGTAACGTATCACCTCATAGTAACGTATCACCTCATAGTAACGTATCACCTCATAGTAACGTATCACCTCATAGTAACGTATCACCTCATAGTAACGTATCACCTCGTAGTAACGTATCACCTCGTAGTATCACCTCGTAGTAACGCATCACCTCGTAGTAACGTATCACCTCATAGTATCACCTCGTAGTAACGCATCACCTCGTAGTAACGTATCACCTCATAGTATCACCTCGTAGTAACGTATCACCTCATAGTAACGTATCACCTCATAGTAACGTATCACCTCGTAGTAACGTATCACCGCATAGTAACGTATCACCTCATAGTATCACCTCGTAGTAACGTATCACCTCATATTAACGTATCACCTCATAGTAACGTATCACCTCGTAGTAACGTATCACCGCATAGTAACGTATCACCTCGTAGTATCACCTCATAGTAACGTATCACCTCATAGTAACGGATCACCTCATAGTAACGTATCACCTCATAGTAACTTATCACCTCATAGTAACGTATCACCTCGTAGTAACGTATCACCTCATAGTAACGTATCACCTCATAGTAACATATCACCTCGTAGTAACGTATCACCTCATAATAACGTATCACCTCGTAGTAACGTATCACCTCATAGTAACGTATCACCTCATAGTAACGTATCACCTCATAGTAACGTATCACCTCATAGTAACGTATCACCTCGTAGTAACATATCACCTCGTAGTAACGTATCACCTCATAGTAACATATCACCTCGTAGTAACGTATCACCTCATAGTAACGTATCACCTCATAGTAACGTATCACCTCATAGTAACACCTCATAGTAACGTATCACCTCGTAGTAACGTATCACCTCATAGTAACGTATCACCTCATAGTAACGTATCACCTCATAGTAACGTATCACCTCATAGTAACATATCACCTCATAGTAACTTATCACCTCATAGTATCACCTCATAGTAACATATCACCTCATAGTAACACCTCATAGTAACGTATCACCTCGTAGTATCACCTCATAGTATCACCTCATAGTATCACCTCATAGTAACATATCACCTCATAGTAACACCTCATAGTAACATATCACCTCATAGTAACACCTCATAGTAACGTATCACCTCGTAGTAACGTATCACCTCATAGTATCACCTCATAGTAACGTATCACCTCATAGTATCACCTCATAGTATCACCTCATAGTAACGTATCACCTCATAGTATCACCTCATAGTAACGTATCACCTCATAGTATCACCTCATAGTATCACCTCATAGTAACGTATCACCTCATAGTATCACCTCATAGTAACGTATCACCTCATAGTATCACCTCATAGTAACGTATCACCTCATAGTATCACCTCATAGTATCACCTCATAGTAACGTATCACCTCATAGTAACGTATCACCTCGTAGTAACGTATCACCTCGTAGTAACGTATCACCTCTTAGTAACATATCACCTCCTAGTAACATATCACCTCATAGTAACGTATCACCTCTTAGTAACATATCACCTCGTAGTAACGTATCACCTCATAGTAACGTATCACCTCGTAGTAACGTATCACCTCATAGTAACGTATCACCTCATAGTAACGTATCAACTCGTAGTAACATATCACCTCGTAGTAACGTATCACCTCATAGTAACATATCACCTCATAGTAACGTATCACCTCATAGTAACGTATCACCTCATAGTAACGTATCACCTCATAGTAACGTATCACCTCATAACACACCTCGTAGTAACATATCACCTCATAGTATCACCTCATAGTAACGTATCACCTCGTAGTAACATATCACCTCGTAGTAACATATCACCTCATAGTATCACCTCATAGTAACGTATCACCTCATAGTAACGTATCACCTCGTAGTAACGTATCACCTCGTAGTAACATATCACCTCATAGTAACGTATCACCTCATAGTAACGTATCACCTCATAGTAACGTATCACCTCATAGTAACGTATCACCTCATAGTATCACCTCATAGTAACGTATCACCTCATAGTATCACCTCATAGTAACGTATCACCTCATAGTATCACCTCATAGTAACGTATCACCTCATAGTAACATATCACCTCATAGTAACGTATCACCTCATAGTAACGTATCACCTCGTAGTAACATATCACCTCGTAGTAACATATCACCTCATAGTATCACCTCATAGTAACGTATCACCTCATAGTAACGTATCACCTCGTAGTAACGTATCACCGCGTAGTAACATATCACCTCATAGTAACGTATCACCTCATAGTAACGTATCACCTCATAGTAACGTATCACCTCATAGTAACGTATCACCTGATAGTATCACCTCATAGTAACGTATCACCTCATAGTATCACCTCATAGTAACGTATCACCTCATAGTATCACCTCATAGTAACGTATCACCTCGTAGTAACGTATCACCTCATAGTAACGTATCACCTCATAGTAACGTATCACCTCATAGTAACGTATCACCTCGTAGTAACGTATCACCTCGTAGTAACATATCACCTCATAGTAACGTATCACCTCATAGTAACGTATCACCTCATAGTAACGTATCACCTCATAGTATCACCTCATAGTAACGTATCACCTCATAGTATCACCTCATAGTAACGTATCACCTCATAGTATCACCTCATAGTAACGTATCACCTCATAGTAACATATCACCTCATAGTAACGTATCACCTCATAGTAACGTATCACCTCGTAGTAACATATCACCTCGTAGTAACATATCACCTCATAGTATCACCTCATAGTAACGTATCACCTCATAGTAACGTATCACCTCGTAGTAACGTATCACCGCGTAGTAACATATCACCTCATAGTAACGTATCACCTCATAGTAACGTATCACCTCATAGTAACGTATCACCTCATAGTAACGTATCACCTGATAGTATCACCTCATAGTAACGTATCACCTCATAGTATCACCTCATAGTAACGTATCACCTCATAGTATCACCTCATAGTAACGTATCACCTCGTAGTAACGTATCACCTCATAGTAACGTATCACCTCATAGTAACGTATCACCTCATAGTAACGTATCAACTCGTAGTAACATATCACCTCGTAGTAACGTATCACCTCATAGTAACATATCACCTCATGGTAACGTATCACCTCATAGTAACGTATCACCTCATAGTAACATATCACCTCATAGTAACGTATCACCTCATAGTAACGTATCACCTCATAGTAACGTATCACCTCGTAGTAACATATCACCTCGTAGTAACATATCACCTCATAGTATCACCTCATAGTAACGTATCACCTCATAGTAACGTATCACCTCGTAGTAACGTATCACCTCGTAGTAACATATCACCTCATAGTAACGTATCACCTCATAGTAACGTATCACCTCATAGTAATGTATCATCTCATAGTAACGTATCACCTCATAGCATCACCTCATAGTAACGTATCACCTCATAGTATCACCTCATAGTAACGTATCACCTCATAGTATCACCTCATAGTAACGTATCACCTCGTAGTAACGTATCACCTCATAGTAACGTATCACCTTGTAGTAACGTATCACCTCGTAGTAACGTATCACCTCATAGTAACATATCACCTCATAGTAACTTATCACCTCGTAGTAACGTATCACCTCATAGTAACGTATCACCTTGTAGTAACGTATCACCTCGTAGTAACGTATCACCTCGTAGTAACGTATCACCTCGTAGTAACGTATCACCTCGTAGTAACGTATCACCTCATAGTAACCTATCACCTCATAGTAATGTATCACCTCATAGTAACGTATCACCTCGTAGTAACGTATCACCTCGTAGTATCACCTTGTAGTAACGTATCACCTCATAGTATCACCTCATAGTAACGTATCACCTCGTAGTAACGTATCACCTCATAGTAACGTATCACCTTGTAGTAACGTATCACCTCGTAGTAACGTATCACCTCATAGTAACATATCACCTCATAGTAACTTATCACCTCGTAGTAACGTATCACCTCATAGTAACGTATCACCTTGTAGTAACGTATCACCTCGTAGTAACGTATCACCTCGTAGTAACGTATCACCTCGTAGTAACGTATCACCTCGTAGTAACGTATCACCTCATAGTAACGTATCACCTCATAGTAATGTATCACCTCATAGTAACGTATCACCTCATAGTATCACCTCATAGTAACGTATCACCTCGTAGTATCACCTCGTAGTAACGTATCACCTCATAGTAACGTATCACCTCATAGTAACGTATCACCTCATAGTAACGTATCACCTCATAGTAACGTATCACCTCATAGTAACGTATCACCTCGTAGTAACGTATCACCTCGTAGTATCACCTCGTAGTAACGTATCACCTCGTAGTAACATATCACCTCGTAGTATCACCTCGTAGTAACGTATCACCTCGTAGTAACGTATCACCTCATGGTAACGTATCACCTCATAGTAACGTATCACCTCGTAGTATCACCTCGTAGTAACGTATCACCTCGTAGTAACGTATCACCTCGTAGTAACGTATCACCTCATAGTAACGTATCACCTCATAGTAATGTATCACCTCATAGTAACGTATCACCTCATAGTATCACCTCATAGTAACGTATCACCTCGTAGTATCACCTCGTAGTAACGTATCACCTCATAGTAACGTATCACCTCATAGTAACGTATCACCTCATAGTAACGTATCACCTCATAGTAACGTATCACCTCATAGTAACGTATCACCTCGTAGTAACGTATCACCTCGTAGTATCACCTCGTAGTAACGTATCACCTCGTAGTAACGTATCACCTCGTAGTATCACCTCGTAGTAACGTATCACCTCATAGTAACGTATCACCTCATAGTAACATATCACCTCATAGTAACGTATCACCTCATAGTATCACCTCATAGTAACATATCACCTCATAGTAACACCTCATAGTAACGTATCACCTCGTAGTATCACCTCATAGTATCACCTCATAGTATCACCTCATAGTAACATATCACCTCATAGTAACACCTCATAGTAACATATCACCTCATAGTAACACCTCATAGTAACGTATCACCTCGTAGTAACGTATCACCTCATAGTATCACCTCATAGTAACGTATCACCTCATAGTATCACCTCATAGTATCACCTCATAGTAACGTATCACCTCATGGTATCACCTCATAGTAACGTATCACCTCATAGTATCACCTCATAGTATCACCTCATAGTAACGTATCACCTCATAGTATCACCTCATAGTAACGTATCACCTCATAGTATCACCTCATAGTAACGTATCACCTCATAGTATCACCTCATAGTATCACCTCATAGTAACGTATCACCTCATAGTAACGTATCACCTCGTAGTAACGTATCACCTCGTAGTAACGTATCACCTCTTAGTAACATATCACCTCCTAGTAACATATCACCTCATAGTAACGTATCACCTCTTAGTAACATATCACCTCGTAGTAACGTATCACCTCATAGTAACGTATCACCTCGTAGTAACGTATCACCTCATAGTAACGTATCACCTCATAGTAACGTATCAACTCGTAGTAACATATCACCTCGTAGTAACGTATCACCTCATAGTAACATATCACCTCATAGTAACGTATCACCTCATAGTAACGTATCACCTCATAGTAACGTATCACCTCATAGTAACGTATCACCTCATAGTAACGTATCACCTCGTAGTAACATATCACCTCGTAGTAACATATCACCTCATAGTATCACCTCATAGTAACGTATCACCTCATAGTAACGTATCACCTCGTAGTAACGTATCACCTCGTAGTAACATATCACCTCATAGTAACGTATCACCTCGTAGTAACGTATCACCTCGTAGTATCACCTCGTAGTAACGCATCACCTCGTAGTAACGTATCACCTCGTAGTATCACCTCGTAGTAACGTATCACCTCGTAGTAACGTATCACCTCATGGTAACGTATCACCTCATAGTAACGTATCACCTCGTAGTATCACCTCGTAGTAACGTATCACCTCGTAGTAACGTATCACCTCGTAGTATCACCTCGTAGTAACGTATCATCTCATAGTAACGTATCACCTCATAGTAACGTATCACCTCGTAGTAACGTATCACCGCATAGTAACGTATCACCTCGTAGTATCACCTCATAGTAACGTATCACCTCATAGTAACGGATCACCTCATAGTAACGTATCACCTCATAGTAACTTATCACCTCATAGTAACGTATCACCTCGTAGTAACATATCACCTCGTAGTAACGTATCACCTCATAGTAACATATCACCTCGTAGTAACGTATCACCTCATAGTAACGTATCACCTCATAGTAACGTATCACCTCATAGTAACACCTCATAGTAACGTATCACCTCGTAGTAACGTATCACCTCATAGTAACGTATCACCTCATAGTAACGTATCACCTCATAGTAACGTATCACCTCATAGTAACATATCACCTCATAGTAACGTATCACCTCATAGTATCACCTCATAGTAACATATCACCTCATAGTAACACCTCATAGTAACGTATCACCTCGTAGTATCACCTCATAGTATCACCTCATAGTATCACCTCATAGTAACATATCACCTCATAGTAACACCTCATAGTAACATATCACCTCATAGTAACACCTCATAGTAACGTATCACCTCGTAGTAACGTATCACCTCATAGTATCACCTCATAGTAACGTATCACCTCATAGTATCACCTCATAGTAACGTATCACCTCATAGTATCACCTCATAGTATCACCTCATAGTAACGTATCACCTCATAGTATCACCTCATAGTAACATATCACCTCATAGTATCACCTCATAGTAACGTATCACCTCATAGTATCACCTCATAGTATCACCTCATAGTAACGTATCACCTCATAGTAACGTATCACCTCGTAGTAACGTATCACCTCGTAGTAACGTATCACCTCTTAGTAACATATCACCTCCTAGTAACATATCACCTCATAGTAACGTATCACCTCTTAGTAACATATCACCTCGTAGTAACGTATCACCTCATAGTAACGTATCACCTCGTAGTAACGTATCACCTCATAGTAACGTATCACCTCATAGTAACGTATCAACTCGTAGTAACATATCACCTCGTAGTAACGTATCACCTCATAGTAACATATCACCTCATAGTAACGTATCACCTCATAGTAACGTATCACCTCATAGTAACGTATCACCTCATAGTAACGTATCACCTCATAGTAACGTATCACCTCGTAGTAACATATCACCTTGTAGTAACATATCACCTCATAGTATCACCTCATAGTAACGTATCACCTCATAGTAACGTATCACCTCGTAGTAACGTATCACCTCGTAGTAACATATCACCTCATAGTAACGTATCACCTCATAGTAACGTATCACCTCATAGTAACGTATCACCTCATAGTAACGTATCACCTCATAGTAACGTATCACCTCATAGTATCACCTCATAGTAACGTATCACCTCGTAGTAACGTATCACCTCATAGTAACGTATCACCTCATAGTAACGTATCACCTCATAGTAACGTATCACCTCATAGTAACGTATCACCTCGTAGTAACATATCACCTCATAGTAACATATCACCTCATAGTAACGTATCACCTCATAGTAACGTATCACCTCATAGTAACGTATCACCTCATAACATATCACACCTCATAGTAACGTATCACCTCATAGTAACGTATCACCTCATAGTAACGTATCACCTCATAGTATCACCTCATAGTAACGTATCACCTCATAGTAACATATCACCTCATAGTAACGTATCACCTCATAGTAACGTATCACCTCGTAGTAACATATCACCTCGTAGTAACATATCACCTCATAGTATCACCTCATAGTAACGTATCACCTCATAGTAACGTATCACCTCGTAGTAACGTATCACCGCGTAGTAACATATCACCTCATAGTAACGTATCACCTCATAGTAACGTATCACCTCATAGTAACGTATCACCTCATAGTAACGTATCACCTGATAGTATCACCTCATAGTAACGTATCACCTCATAGTATCACCTCATAGTAACGTATCACCTCATAGTATCACCTCATAGTAACGTATCACCTCGTAGTAACGTATCACCTCATAGTAACATATCACCTCATAGTAACGTATCACCTCGTAGTAACGTATCACCTCATAGTAACGTATCACCTTGTAGTAACGTATCACCTCGTAGTAACGTATCACCTCGTAGTAACGTATCACCTCGTAGTAACGTATCACCTCATAGTAACCTATCACCTCATAGTAATGTATCACCTCATAGTAACGTATCACCTCGTAGTAACGTATCACCTCGTAGTATCACCTTGTAGTAACGTATCACCTCATAGTATCACCTCATAGTAACGTATCACCTCGTAGTAACGTATCACCTCATAGTAACGTATCACCTTGTAGTAACGTATCACCTCGTAGTAACGTATCACCTCATAGTAACATATCACCTCATAGTAACTTATCACCTCGTAGTAACGTATCACCTCATAGTAACGTATCACCTTGTAGTAACGTATCACCTCGTAGTAACGTATCACCTCGTAGTAACGTATCACCTCGTAGTAACGTATCACCTCGTAGTAACGTATCACCTCATAGTAACGTATCACCTCATAGTAATGTATCACCTCATAGTAACGTATCACCTCATAGTATCACCTCATAGTAACGTATCACCTCGTAGTATCACCTCGTAGTAACGTATCACCTCATAGTAACGTATCACCTCACCTAGTAACGTATCACCTCATAGTAACGTATCACCTCATAGTAACGTATCACCTCATACCTCATAGTAACGTATCACCTCAGTAACGTATCACCTCATAGTATATCACCTCATAGTAACGTATCACCTCGTAGTAACGTATCACCTCATAGTATCACCTCGTAAACGTATCACCTCATAGTAACGTATCACCTCATGGTAACGTATCACCTCATAGTAACGTATCACCTCGTAGTATCACCTCGTAGTAACGTATCACCTCGTAGTAACGTATCACCTCGTAGTATCACCTCGTAGTAACGTATCACCTCGTAGTAACGTATCACCTCATGGTAACGTATCACCTCATAGTAACGTATCACCTCGTAGTATCACCTCGTAGTAACGTATCACCTCATAGTAACGTATCACCTCGTAGTAACGTATCACCTCGTAGTAACATATCACCTCATTACATTTAAGTCATTTAGCAGACGCTCACCTCATAGTAACGTATCACCTCATAGTAACGTATCACCTCATAGTAACGTATCACCTCGTAGTATCACCTCATAGTAACGTATCACCTCATAGTAACGTATCACCTCATAGTAACTTATCACCTCATAGTAACGTATCACCTCGTAGTAACGTATCACCTCATAGTAACGTATCACCTCATAGTAACATATCACCTCGTAGTAACGTATCACCTCATAATAACGTATCACCTCGTAGTAACGTATCACCTCATAGTAACATATCACCTCGTAGTAACGTATCACCTCATAGTAACATATCACCTCGTAGTAACGTATCACCTCATAGTAACGTATCACCTCATAGTAACGTATCACCTCATAGTAACACCTCATAGTAACGTATCAACTCGTAGTAACACCTCATAGTAACGTATCACCTCATAGTATCACCTCATAGTATCACCTCATAGTATCACCTCATAGTAACATATCACCTCATAGTAACACCTCATAGTAACATATCACCTCATAGTAACACCTCATAGTAACGTATCACCTCGTAGTAACGTATCACCTCATAGTATCACCTCATAGTAACGTATCACCTCATAGTATCACCTCATAGTATCACCTCATAGTAATGTATCACCTCATAGTATCACCTCATAGTATCACCTCATAGTATCACCTCATAGTAACGTATCACCTCATAGTAACGTATCACCTCGTAGTAACGTATCACCTCGTAGTAACGTATCACCTCGTAGTAACATATCACCTCGTAGTAACATATCACCTCATAGTAACGTATCACCTCGTAGTAACATATCACCTCGTAGTAACGTATCACCTCGTAGTAACATATCACCTCGTAGTAACGTATCACCTCGTCGTAACATATCACCTCATAGTAACGTATCACCTCATAGTAACGTATCTACTCATAGTAACGTATCACCTCATAGTATCACCTCATAGTATCACCTCATAGTATCACCTCATAGTATCACCTCATAGTAACGTATCACCTCGTAGCCATGAGTTGGTTTTCATGGAACTAATTAGTCAATAAGGCCCAAGGGGGTGTGGTATATGGTATATGGTCAATATACCACGCGCTGTTCTTACGCACGATGCAACATGGAGTGGCTGGATACAGCCCTTAGCTGTGGTATATTGACCATATACCACAATCCCCAGAGGAGCGTTATTGCTATTATTAACTGGTTGGTTACCAATGTAATTAGAACAGTAAACAAGCCATTTTGTGTTATACCCGTGGTATAGTGTTTGAGGACAGGACCCAATCTATCCGGTTTATAATAGGAATTATAAACTGGGTGGTGCAAGCCATGAATGTTGATTGGCTGACAGCTGTGATTTGTGTGATGTCGGGGGTTTGTGGAATATGACCAATATACCACGGCTAAGGGCTGTATCCAGTCGTGCATAAGAACAGCCCTTAGCCGTGGTATATTAGCTATATACCACACCTCCTTGGGCCTTATTGTTTAAATAAAACCTCTCAGAAGAAACACATCATGGTCTCTCTCCCTGTGTCTCGCACTGGCTGTCTGTTACTCTTCATACTGTATCCCACAGTACACACACACCAGTCAGCTTCAGAGACTACAGCCCACATCCTCCTCAGTGTAGCCTGAGGGGTTAAATCACCCATTGGATATATCACACTATTTATCTAGCGTCCGTAAGCATAGAGGTATTTGACACTTTCATTCCATATCACCATTGGAGAGCAGCCATCGATGAGGAAGTTGGAGGAATGTTTATAGATGTATATGGATAAACGAGTATATGAAGAGAAATATATAAGTATAGTCTTGTTTTTGCTTGTTTAAAGACATTGAAACGTTAAGCCAAAGCTACAGCTTAGTGTTGTTTTGGCTTGTTTAAAGACATTGAAACGTTAAGCCAAAGCTACAGCTTAGAGTTGTTTTTGCTTGTTTAAAGACATTGAAACGTTAAGCCAAAGCTACAGCTTAGAGTTGTTTTTGCTTGTTTAAAGACATTGAAACGTTAAGCCAAAGCTACAGCTTAGTGTTGTTTTTGCTTGTTTAAAGACATTGAAACGTTAAGCCAAAGCTACAGCTTAGTGTTGTTTTTGCTTGTTTAAAGACATTGAAACGTTAAGCCAAAGCTACAGCTTAGTGTTGTTTTTGCTTGTTTAAAGACATTGAAACGTTAAGCCAAAGTTACAGCTTAGTGTTGTTTTTGCTTGTTTAAAGACATTGAAACGTTAAGCCAAAGCTACAGCTTAGTGTTGTTTTTGCTTGTTTAAAGACATTGAAACGTTAAGCCAAAGCTACAGCTTAGTGTTGTTTTTGCTTGTTTAAAGACATTGAAACGTTAAGCCAAAGCTACAGCTTAGTGTTGTTTTTGCTTGTTTAAAGACGTTGAAACGTTAAGCCAAAGCTACAGCTTAGTGTTGTTTTTGCTTGTTTAAAGACGTTGAAACGTTAAGCCAAAGCTACAGCTTAGAGTTGTTTTTGCTTGTTTAAAGACGTTGAAACGTTAAGCCAAGGTGTGAAAACAGATATAGTTAGCTTTATAGACCAAGATATCTGAGTCATCTGAGTCATGTAAACTGTGACATTAGAAAGTAACTCAAGTTTATGGATTATAAATGATGGATATCAATAAACTGCCTCGTGAAATGTTTCAGTAGTTGGATGCATTGCGGCCTTTGTCACAAAAATGTTTAGTGGTGTTCGGTGGGAATCAATCTGACATTGTAAAGATATGAATATTATTTAGACACTTTAATATATCCTTCACGTTTACAAGGAGCCGAGCTAAAGAAGCGACACATTTTTCATTGTTGTATATGAACACACATCATGTTGTAAATAAAGCTGCTGTGATCAATGGAGATTCCTGTCTTTGTCTTGGTGTTGGTGTTCCGCTGTCACTCTAACCTGTCTGTTGTGTCACGGAGTGAGGGTGGGAATTCTAGAACAACAACAGTTGTCATTCTGGTGACAACATGATTGAGGAATTTATTGGGAATGAAGTGTGCATGCATGCGTGTGTGTGCATACTGTGAGAATTGTGTATGTGTGAGAAAGCAGGAGAGCATTTTGCATTTTGCATTGTGTGTGTGTGTGTGTGTGTGTGTGTGTGTGTGTGTGTGTGTGTGTGTGTGTGTGTGTGTGTGTGTGTGTGTGTGTGTGTGTGTGTGTGCGTGTGCGTGTGCGTGTGCGTGTGCGTGTGCGTGTGCGTGTGCGTGTGCGTGTGCGTGTGCGTGTGTGTGTGTGTGTGTGTGTGTGAGATGGTGGAGCTGGTGTTGCAGAAGGTGAGGAGAGAATGTGGGAGGGCCATTCCTCTGTGTCCCTCTCTGCCAGGGTTCCATAGAGATGTAGAGCCTCTTCTTCCCTGCAGGGAGGGAATTAGCATGGAGAAAAGTCACATTCGCCCTGATTGGGCCCTTCTGGACCCCCCACTCACACACACAGTGCCTTGCTGCCTGCCATTCCCAGATGCACACAGGCAATGTGTTGAAAGCCTTCCACAGGGATGCTGGCCAATGTTGACTCCAATTGATTCCCATAGTTGTGTCAAGTTGGCTAGATGTCCTTTGGGTGGTGGACCATTCTTAATACACACGGGAAACTGTTGAGTGTGAAAAACCCAGCAGCATTGCAGTTCTTGACACAACCGGTGCTCCTGGCACCTACTATCATGCCCTGTTCAAAGGCACTTAAATCGTATGTCTGGTCCATTTACCCTCTGAATGGCACACATACACAATCCATGTTTCAATTGTCTCAAGGCATAAAGATACTTCTTTAACCTGTCTCCTCTCCTTCATCTACACTGATTGAACAAGTGACATCAAATATCGGCCGTCATTGTAAATAACATTTTGTTTCTAACTGACTTGCCTAGTTAAATAAAGGTTAAATAAATTTAAAAAGATATATATAATTCTAGCTTTCAACTGGATTCACCTGGTCAGTCTGTCAAGAGCAGGTGTTCTTAATGTTTTGTACACTCTGTGTGTTTACAGGGCCTTCAGAAAGTATTCACACCCCTTGACTTTTCTACATTTCGTTGTGTTACAGCCTGAATTTGAAATGGATAACCTTTGGTGTCACTAGCCTACACCCCATAATGTCAATGTGGAATAATGTTTTTAGAAATGTTTACAAATGAATAAAAAATGAAAAGCTGGAATGTCTTGAGTCAATAAGTATTCAACCCCTTTGTTATGGAAAGCCTAAATAAGTTCAATATGCTAAGTGACTTCTCAGGTAGCCTCGTGGTTAAGACCGTTGGGCCAGTAACCGAAAGGTTGCTCGTTTGAATCCCAGAGCAGACTCGGTGCAAAAATCTGTCTGCGCCCTTGAGTACATGGACTCACTCTGTGCAATAATAGTGTTTAACATGCTGACTACCTCATCTCTGTACCCCACAAACAGTGCCTTGCAAAAGTATTCATCCCCTTGGTGTTTTTCCTTTTTTATTGAATTACAACCTGTAATTTAAATGGATGATTTTTATTTGGATTTCATGTAATGGACATAAATAAAAGAGTCCAAATTGGTCAGGTGTATTGAACAAACAAAAAAACTTTTTTCAAAAAATTTGAAAAAATAAAAAGCGAAAAGTGGTGCGTGCATACTGTAGATATACAGTACCAGTCAAATGTCTGGACATACCTACTCATTGAAGGGGTTTTCTTTATTTTTTAAACTATTTTCTACATTGTAAAATAATAGTGAAGATATCAAAACTAAGAAATAACACATGGAATCATGTAGTAACCAAAAAAGTGTTAAATAAATCTAAATATATTTTACATTTGAGATTCTTCAAAGTAGCCTTGATGACAGCTTTGCACATGCTTGGCATTCTCTCAACCAGCTTCATGAGGTGCCTTGTTAAAAGTTCCTTTGTGGAATTTCTTTCCTTCTCAATATATTTAAGCCAATCAGTTGTGTTGTGTCAAGGTAGGGGTGATATATAGAAGATGGCCCTATTTGGTAAAAGACTAAGTCCATATTATGGCAAGAACAGCTCAAATAAGGAAAGAGAAACAACAGTCCATCATTACTTTAAGACAATAAGGTCTGTTAATCAGGAAAATATAAAGAACTTTGATGAAACTGTGATGAAACTGTCTCTTATGAGGACCACCACAGGAAAGGAAGACCCAGAGTTACTTCTGCTGCAGAGGATAAGTTCATTAGAGTAACGCTGGTACTCATCTCATATGTATATACTGTACTCGATACCATCTACTGTATGCTGCTCTGTACCATCACTCATTCATATATCCTTATGTACATATTCCTTCTCCCCTTACACTGTGTATAAGACAGTCGTTTTGGAATTGTTAGTTAGATTACTTGTTGGTTATCACTGCATTGTCGGAACTAGAAGCACAAGCATTTCGCTACACTCGCATTAACATCTGCTAACCATGTGTATGTGACAAATAAAATTAGATTTGATTTTGATTTGATTTGATTTAGAGTACCCAGCCTCAGAAATCAGCAATTAACTGCACCTCAGATTATACCTCACAGAGTTCAAGTAACAGACACATCTCAACATCAACTATTCAGAGGAAACTGTGTGAATCAGGTCTTCATGGTCGAATTGCTGCAAACAATCCACTACTAAAGGACACCAATAAGAAGGGATTTGCTTGGGCCAAGAAACACCAGCAATGGACATTAGAATGGGGAAAATCTGTCCTTTGGTCTGATGAGTCCAAATTTGAGATTTTTGGTTCCAACCGCCATGTCTTCATGAGACACAGAGTGGGTGTACGGATGATCTCTGCATGTGTGGTTCCCACCGTGAAGCATGGAGGAGGTGTGATGGTGACACAGTCAGTGATTTATTTAGAATTCAAGGCACACTTGATACGCCATCCCATCAGGTTTGCGCTGAGTGGGACTATTTGTTTTTCAACAAGACAATGACCAAAAACACACCTGCAGGCTGTGTAAGGGCTATTTGGTCAATAAGGAGAGTGATGGAGTCCAGGCGAGTGTCATTGTGCGCGTAACGCTGGTGACAAGTGTGTGTCATAACGAGCTACCTGGTGACTGAGAGGCTGGAGAGAGAGCACACCTGACAGCTTCTTTAATCAACACAGTTTTCAGCTGTGCTAACATAATTGCAAAAAGGTTTTCTAATGATCAATTAGCCTTTTAAATGGATTAACTTGGATTAGCTAACACGACGTGCCATTGGAACACATGAGTGATGGTTGCTGATAATGGGCCTATGTACTCCTGTGTAGATATTCCATAAAAAATCTGCCGTTTCAATAGTCATTTACAACATTAACAATGTCTACACTGTATTTCTGATAAATTTGATGTTATTTTAATGGACAAAAAAATGTGTTTTCTTTCAAAAACAAAAACATTTCAAAGTGAACCCAATCTTTTCAACGGTAGTGTACATACAGTTGAAGTCAGAAGATTCCATACACTTAGGTTGGAGTCATTAAAACTTGTTTTTCAACCACTCTACACATTTTTTGTTAACAAACTATAGATTTGGCAAGTCGGTTAGGACATCTACTTTGTGCATGACACAATTAATTTTTCCATCAATTGTTTACAGACAGATTATTTCACTTATAATTCACTGTATCACAATTCCAGTGGGTCAGAAGTTTACATACACTAAGTTGACTGTGCCTTTAAACAGCTTGGACAACTCCAGAAAATTGTGTCATGGCTTTAGAAGCTTCTGATAGGCTAATTTACATCATTTGAGTCAATTGGAGGTTTACCTGTGGATGTATTTCAAGGCCTACCTTCAAAGTGCCTCTTTGCTTGACATCATGGGAAAATCAAAAGAAATCAGCCAAGACCTCAGAAAAACAATTGTAGACCTCCACAAGTCTGGTTCATCCTTGGAAGCAAACGCCTGAAGGTACCACGTTCATCTGTACAAACAATAGAACGCAAGTATAAACACTATGGGACCACGCAGCCGTCATACTGCTCAGGAAGGAGACGCATTCGGTCTCCTAGAGATGAACGTACTTTGATGTGAGAAGTGCAAATCAATCCCATGACAACAGCAAAGGACCTTGTGCAGATGCTGGAGGAAACAAGTACAAAAGTATCTATATCCACAGTAAAACGAGTCCTGTATCGACATAACCTGAAAGGCCACTCAGCAAGGAAGAAGCCACTGCTCCAAAACCGCCATAAAAAAGCCAGACTACAGTTTGCAACTGCACATGGGGACAAAGATGGTACTTTTTGGAGAAATGTCCTCTGGTCTGATGAAACAAAAATAGAACTGTTTGGCCATAATGACCATCGTTATGTTTGGAGGAAAAAGGGGGAGGCTTGCAAGCCGAAGAACCCCATCCCGACCGCGAAGCACAGGGGTGGCAGCATCATGTTGTGGGGGTGCTTTGCTGCAGGAGGGACTGGTGCACTTCACAAAATAGATGGCATCATGAGGTAGGAAAATTATGTGGATATATTGATGCATCATCTCAAGACATCAGTCAAGACGTCAATGCTTGGTCGCAAATGAGTCTTCCAAATGGACGATGACCCCAAGCATACTTCCAAAGTTGCTTCAAAATGGCTTAAGGACAACAAAGTCAAGGTAATGGAGTGGCCATCACAAAGCCCTGACCTCAATCATATAGAACATTTGAGGGCAGAACTGAAAAAGTGTGTGCGAGCAAGGAGGCCTACAAGCCTGACTCAGTTACACTCTCTCTGTCAGGAGGAATGGGCCAAAATTCACCCAACTTATTGTGGGATGCTTGTGGAAGGCTACCTAAAACGTTTGACCCAAGTTATGCAATGCTACAGAATACAAATTGAGTGTATGTAAACTTCTGACCCACTGGGAATGTGATGAAAGAAATAAAAGCTGAAATAAATAATTATCTCTAATATTATTTTGACATTTCACATTCTTAAAATAAAGTGGTGATCCTAACTGACCTAAAACAGGGAATATTTACTAGGATTAGATGTCAGGAATTGTGAAAAACTGAGTTTATATGTATTTGGCTAAGGTGTATGTAAACTTCCGACTTCAACTGTATATTATTCCTGACATTTAATCGTAGTAAATATTCCCTGTTTATATATATAGGAAATGCAGATGAGCTTCGGGATTTACATAAATTCACTGAAAACCCACACTAACACATGGTTATATTAACAGTATTACACTTTTCATGTAGCGTTATTTTGTACAGCTAATAGCCTAACCACCGATTAAGCAACATTATGGACTAAATGTCCAAATCCTGTTTCTGCAGGTTTATTTTCCTATGACAATACCGGTCAAATTAAAATCCTACATCTGTAGATACATACATACACTCACAAATATGCACACAATCACTTCCAAAGAGTTGTGTGTGTGCTTGTGTGTTTCCCTGTCCTGAGGAAGAAGAGGATGATGAAGAAGAGAGTCTCTTAGTCTGTCCATCAGGCTATTTCTGCCTGCTGCCATTTCTCTGATTAGATTATAGGGAAACGGAAACCCAACCTCTCTGTTTCCCTATCTCATTCCCCTCCACCCTCCTCCTACGCCCTGGGAGACAGAGCAGCTACCGAAGAGAGAATTAAAGAGAAGTGGATGTGGAGGACAGGAAGGAGAGAAAGAGGATAAAGATGGAGGGGAACATATATGAACTTTGGGGAGAAAGTGGAAAATCGAGAGTGGGTGAGAGAGCGAAGGAGAGGACATCTTATGGGTTGGAGTAGAGAGACTGAATGTTTAGGCTACTGAGGATTCACCTTCACACTACAACTCTCAACACGTGCCTCACAGAACGTGCCCACACACGCACGCACGCACACACACACATACACACACACACACACACACACACGCACTGCTTTCTTCATACATACACATTCCTATTTAATTATACTTTACCATCTCCACTCACACACAACACACACAAACACAACCACACATAAAAACAACCACACATAAACACAACCACATACATGTAGCCTATGTCACCTGTTGCTAACCCCATTATTGCATTATGCAAAGTCCACTCGATGTTTTATCTTTCCATTACACTCTTAGATAAAAAGGGTTCCAAAAGGTTTCTTCAGCTGTTCCCATAGGAGAACCCTTTTTGGTTACAGGTGGAACACGTTTGGGTTCTAACAAGAACCCTCTGTGGAAAGGGGTCTTCATAAAACCAAAAAGTGTACCTGGAACCAAAAAGGTTCTACCTGGAACCAAAAAAGGGTTCTTCATGGGGGCAGCCGAAGAACCCATGTAGGTTCTAGATAGCACATTTTTTTCTAAGTGTATAACTATAATTTATTTGATTTAATATCCATTTTATACTTATGTCGTTGGGTCCTGCCTCGCGATGCAACAGCGCAAGGAGGTGGGTGATGATGACTGTCTCGTGAGCACTCAGCGCGGCCCGCGCGCATCACTCAGAGCTCTGATAGCCTCGCGCACCATTATCATATCTGGCCACGCTCTTAACGGGGCATTTTCATCCATGTTCTCCTCCCCTGCCCGTCTCCCCCTCTCCTCTCCTCTCCTCTCATCTCTCTCCTTTCTCTTTTTTTCTCCCCCGAGGTCTCTCAGAAAGCAGGCATGGATCGATCCGCCATTACTCCGCGTTTAGCTCATCCTCATTCCATCCCATGCAGACCGAGGGAGAAAGAGGCTCAATACGAGACATCGAGATCTGCCTAAATGAATATAACCTCAGGGGCATGGAAGTCAACGCAGCAGGTGTGGAAGACGTTCATTTAGGGCAATTACTTCACATAACGAACCTATGGGAGAGAAATGGTTGATATTCTGATATTGACAATAGAGAGGCTACCCTCTCCTCATCAGGTGTACGCTCGGGGGTACAGTCTTCTTCCTGACTTGGTGACAGTAAGCAGGGCGCGAGGGTTGGCTCGAGACGCGGACCAGAGCATCTCCAGATGCAAGCTGGCAAACCCCATACGGTTAAGCACGCTCTCCCCGGTCCCAACGGGAGAATTATCATAAAAGGGAATAAAATACCCCCAAAACACAGCCAGTCTGCCCCCTTCTCCTAAAGAAAGGAACAAATCCATTCTCCCTAATTCGAACCTTGCTCAGGGACAGCTCGCGTGGCAGATTGCAGTCTAATTAGTTTAGAGGGGATTTAATTCAATTAACTTTCCACAGCTCCGCGCGCCCCGCCGCCGGCCTGCTTTCAGAGCGCGGGGCCAGAGCTCGAGATCTAATTAGCGTGTTTTGAGAAGCTCTCCTGCGCGCGGCCATCGCAGCTCCTCCAGCTGTGTATGTGTGTGTGTGTGTGTGTGTGTGTGTGTGTGTGTGTGTGTGTGTGTGTGTGTGTGTGTGTGTGTGTGTGTGTGTGTGTGTGTGTGTGTGTGTGTGTGTGTGTGTGTGTGTGTGTGTGTGTGTGTGTGTGTGTGTGTGTGTGTGTGTGTGTGTGTGTGTGTGTGTGTTTTCTCTTGGGACCGCTGGTCTGGTTTTTATCCTAAAAAGCATTTTTCAGATGGGTCCATTGGGCTAATTTAGTCCATTGCGGTAGTTGGATAGGCTAGACGTGAATAGCATAAATAATAAAAATGAAAATAATGTAAGCCTAGGCCTACTATTTCATGGAGCACATGCACTGTCCAGTGGTATGTATTCACGGATGCCAAGGAAAGCAAGGCTTCCCCAAAAAAGTTACAAATCAGTAAATTCGGCTATGTCAGCCACACCCCTTGCTGACAGGTGTATAAAATTGAGCACACCGCCATGCAATCTCCATAGACATTGGCAGTATAATGGCCTTACTGAAGAGCTCAGTGACTTTCAACATGGCACCTTCATAGGACGCCTCCTTTCAAACACTTCAGTTCGTAAAGCTTCTGCCCTGCTTGAGCTGCCGGTCAACTGTAAGTGCTGTTATTGTGAAGTGGAAACATCTAAGAGCAGCAATGTCTCTGCTTTGAAGTGGTAGACCACACAAGCCCACAGAATGGGACAGCCGGGTTCCTGAAATGCGTAACAGTAATCTGTTCTCGGTCGCAACACTCACTACCTGTTCCTCCTGGAGCTTCATGTTATGGGTTTACATGGCCGAGCAGCCGCACACAAGTCTAAGATCTCCATGCTCAATGCTAAGTGTCGGCTGGACGATTCTGTGTTTGGCGGATGCCAGGAAAATGCTGCCCCAATGCATAGTGCCAACTGCAAAGTTTGGTGGATGAGGAATCATGGTCTGGTTCTGTTTTTCATGGTTCGGGCTTGGACCCTTAGTTCCAGTGAAGGGAAATCTTAACGCTACAGCATACAATTACATTCTAGACAATTCTGTGCTTCCAACTTTGTGGCAACAGTTTGGGGAAGGCGCTTTCCTGTTTCAGCATAACAATTCCCCTGTGCAAAAAGCAAGGTCCATACAGAAATGGTTTGTTGAGATCAGAGTGGAAATGACTTAAATGTAAATGTAAATGTAAAACTTGACTGGCCTGCACAGAGCCCTGACCTCAACCCCGTCGAACACCTTTGGGATGAATTGGAATGCCGACTGCAAGCCAGGCCTATGATCCCAACATCAGTGCCAGTACACTCACCAATGCTCTTGTGGCTGAATGGAAGCAAGTTCCCCCAGCAATGTTCTAAAATCTGGTGGAAAGCCTTCCCAGAAGAGTGAATGCTGTTATAGCAGCAAAGTGGGGACCAACTCCATATTAATGCCCATTATTTTGGAATGAGATGTTCGACGAGTAGGTGTCCACATACACTACATGACCAAAAGTATCTCACGGGAGAAAGCATCTGAGCAAATGAGCATTGTTGCCTCCCGTAGCATTGAATGCAAGGGAAGCCAGCGAGCATTTGGCCTCCCTTGATAAAAAAAAGTATATAAAATTAGCCAATCAACGTTGAGGTAAACTGAGCAATCTCAACCCAGCTTGGATTTTGGCGTCACTCCTATCAAACCCCATTGAGAGCATCCTATCAAACCCCATTGAGAGCATCCTATCAAACCCCATTGAGAGCATCCTATCAAACCCCATTGAGAGCATCCTATCAAACCCCATTGAGAGCATCCTATCAAACCCCATTGAGAGCATCCTATCAAACCCCATTGAGAGCATCCTATCAAACCCCATTGAGAGCATCCTATCAAACCCCATTGAGAGCATCCTATCAACCCCCATTGAGAGCATCCTATCAAACCCCATTGAGAGCATCCTATCAAACCCCATTGAGAGCATACATCATTGACAGAAAAACTTGAATTGTTGCATCTTGCCCCTTTCCTAAATTAGCCATGGATGGAAATAGGTATTTGGACTTGTGGTTTTACTTCATTCTCTTTACTAGCCAATGATAATAAGGGCAATTCTGATCCAACTATTAATTCATACATTGTTGTGCCCCTGGCCAGTGAGGATGGAAGTACAATATGTAGCTAGATGTAGAAGGCTCATGTTAACGAGCTAACGTTGCCCATGAATGGGAGTTTGGCTATCGAGCAAGCATTTTAGCCAGGTAGCCTAGGACAACAAAAAATGAAAGCATGTTCTCTATGACAGTGTGAACATTTTGTCAACGTGAAAGAGAGGAGGATGGCGTTTCTCTACAAGTAGGGTGAGTCAACATGTTTTTCTACTTGCACGAACACACACACAAATCAGAACCATGGACAGCCATGTCATATTTAGTTTATATTGATGGGACTAAATAGTTTCTGGTATCTTTTAGTTGTCACTGTATTAGTCTAGACAGAGGTTATGTTGATGATAATGAAATGTTGAAGTTGAAATGATGCTGGAATAGTGGAGGCAGCACCTGTTTTCTTTGAGACTTGCTGTTACTCTCTGTGCTTCTAAATCAATAGTTATTTAGTGGTCTGAAAATGTTGGAAACATTAACTTACTTGACCATGTTGTAGGTCACTAACTGTCTGTTACTGTACATGCAATATGCTTTGTGGACTTCACTGGGTGTGGTTGAATTGTCTCCTCTTATTGTCTCGGCCTTTAGGCCTATATATCACGGTCGCAAGGCATATGAATTAACAAGTTATAGAGAAAACAACACAATTATCACAACACATTTGATGTAATATGGCTTTTTTGTGGGGGCTTGACTTCCACAGTGATTTTTACCAATAAGTGTTCTCATCTTATTAAACTCAGGCATTTAGAATACAATATTCAACATGATAGTCAGTTCTTTCCAGTCAGTTTCCAACTAGGAGAACACCTATATCTCCTAAGTGTTCCGATTCTAAACACTAGTGTTAATTTACCCATTGTCCTGTTTAGAGTGCATTTAGACGTTAGAAATGTGTGACTTTCTATGCCTTTTCTTCAGATCAGTACTAGGAATGTCTGCCACCTGACCTACATTTCAGCACAACTGAACAGTGTTGAGTTCCTTTCTGTGGGAGGGGCCACATTATCATATTTCCCAGCATGCTTTGTTGCAGATTGATTTTTTTAGAATAGTTTGTTTTAATATCTATGTTGCCCCATGCACATTGATTGATGAATTGATCTTATACTACACAAAGATAAATAACTTACATTTTTCTAAACTAATCCAATCTGTATGGGTTTGGTCTTATGGCAACGGTTGTTTTTGTTGTTGTTTCTTAAGTCCTTCACCTCAGAGTGGTGAGGAGGATAGGAGCTCAGTGGACCCTTTGTGTCAGGAAGTCATTTAGCCATTCATTGTAGCCATTGGTGCTCTGTAGTTGCTATGTTCACAAGTTTTCTCGTGTCAATTAACTTGTGACATTCCTGGATTACTCATTATTCCAATAAAGTCAGATTTAATCAACAAATAGTATAGTCAGTTTAAAAAAGGTTAAGGGTACAAGACTGAGTACATTTCTGTCTGTTTTGGCAAAACCACTGCATATCCCATTGAGCCTAACGGGGAGAGGCTGCCCGTTATCACAGTTCTAAGACCAGTTAGAAACGTCCAGCTAACCCTATGCCAATGACGCCGGTGGATCTCAAAACTGAACTTGGATCCGCTATGATATCTTTTGCCACTGTTGTCTTACGACACGACAGATAGCTCAAACCAGTCATGACTTTTGAACAAAACAATAAATAATTTTCAAGTTTCATTCCAGTGAATTGCTTAGTTTCCTTAGATTGTATAAGTAACAAAGGAGTTTTCTTCCCCATTGCCAAACTTCATAAATACTGCACCCTCAACTTCAAAACTAACATAGTTCAGTTAGCCAGCTAGTTCATGGAAAACCGGGGAAAACAAGCTTGGGACCAGATATAGCTGGGTGCATATGCACACCAGGCTAATTCAGGACACAGATTATAGTTTTTATGCCCTGATATCAGCAGCTGGCTGCAAAAAGTAGGATTAAACAATTAAAAGACTGAAACGAATACATCAGGTGACAAATATTTAAGGAGAGCGAATCGATACCCAATCCCGAAATCAGATGAAACTTTAAAGAAAGTTTAAAACAATGTTTGAGTGAACAGAAAATACAGAAAATGAATGGTGAAGTCGGTTCTGGACATAGAAGACACCTCCTCCTCACCACTCTATAGCAATCATTCTGAGCGCGGGTTGTGGGTGATAAAATATTTTAATTCTTGGATATCATCAATCTGATTGGATTCCGATGGGAATTACGAATCACTTCACAAACCAGCATATTGTGACATGCAGGTCTGATGTGGCCCATGAGCCAGGATTTTCAGATGACAACGTTGAGGATAACTAGGCCATAACTAAAGGCCTTGTGACATGTCTAATATGTGGTTATAACAGGTTGACTTTTAATTGAAATACATTCCCTTTGGCAGTCACTTTCAGAACGCTTCAAGAAAATGAATTATTGAATGCAACAAACATGTCTCTGTCACTAACAAACACAGTCATGGGTGGGTATCTCTCTCATTCACTCGAAAGCCATGCTGGGAAATATGGAAATATTTTTTTCAACCTACAGTGTTAAAACAACCCCCTCAGTGTTGTGTTTAAAACCTAAACACCTTATGCTGAATAAACATGTTCATGTGTTTAAAAAGTGTTCCAGTGAATAGACATGTTCTGGTTTTGACAATCTAAACAGTACGACTAGTTTTCATTTAAATTCCATGTGTTCAGATCCTAAACACTTGATTTTACAGTGTGATGCATTGCTTTACATCATTTGTCCCTCTGAGTAAAGGCTGTATTTACATTTACATTTAAGTCATTTAGCAGACGCTTTTATCCAGAGCGACTTACAAATTGTATCACATCCAGGTCGTGATTGGGAGTCTCATAGGGAGGTGCACAATTGGCCAAGCGTCGTTCGGGTTTGGCCCTGGTAGGCCTTCATTGTAAATAATTATTTGTTCTTAATTAACTGACTTGCCTAGTTAAGTAAAGGTTACATTTTTTTTTCATTAAAGGCATGTTAGCTGCCAAGTGGGTGTGCTAGTGCTTCAACCCCATATCTAGTGACATTAATGATTATGAGCCTTTAGCCTAAATTTTAAAGACCAAAGTTTTCATTACTGAATTTGAATGAATCCAATCTCCTTATTGTGTATATAGCCTATGAAAGGACATTTCTGTCAGTAAATTGATGACTCCAAATTGACAGATGGCAATGGACAAAAAGTCCATAGGTCCTGCATAGGCCTAAACCATTAAACTATGCATAGGCCTAAACCATTAAACTATACATAGGCCTAAACCATTAAACTATACATAGGCCTAAACCATTAAACTATGCATAGGCCTAAACCATTAAACTATGCATAGGCCTAAACCATTAAACTATACATAGGCCTAAACCATTAAACTATACATAGGCCTAAACCATTAAACTATACATAGGCCTAAACCATTAAACTATACATAGGCCTAAACCATTAAACTATACATAGGCCTAAACCATTAAACTATACATAGGCCTAAACCATTAAACTATACATAGGCCTAAGACATTAAACTATGCATAGGCCTAAACCATTAAACTATGCATAGGCCTAAACCATTAAACTATACATAGGCCTAAGCCATTAAACTATACATAGGCCTAAACCATTAAACTATACATAGGCCTAAGACATTAAACTATACATAGGCCTAAGCCATTAAACTATGCATAGGCCTAAACCATTAAACTATACATAGGCCTAAGCCATTAAACTATACATAGGCCTAAGCCATTAAACTATACATAGGCCTAAACCATTAAACTATATACATAGGCCTAAACCATTAAACTATACATAGGCCTAAACCATTAAACTATACATAGGCCTAAACCATTAAACTATACATAGGCCTAAACCATTAAACTATACATAGGCCTAAACCATTAAACTATACATAGGCCTAAACCAAACCATTAAACTATACATAGGCCTAAACCATTAAACTATACATAGGCCTAAACCATTAAACTATACATAGGCCTAAACCATTAAACTATACATAGGCCTAAACCATTAAACTATACATACCATTAAACTATACATAGGCCTAAGGCCTAAACTATACATAGGCCTAAACCATTAAACTATACATAGGCCTAAACCATTAAACTATACATAGGCCTAATTAAACTATACATTAAACCATTAAACTATACATAGGCCTAAACTATACATTAAACTTAAACTATACATAGGCCTAAGCCATTAAACTATACATAGGCCTAAACTATACATAGGCCATTAAACTATACATAGGCCTAAGACATTAAACTATACATAGGCCTAAGACATTAAACTATACATAGGCCTAAGCCATTAAACTATACATAGGCCTAAGCCATTAAACTATACATAGGCCTAAGCCATTAAGGCCTAAACCATTAAACTATACATAGGCCTAAGCCATTAAACTTATACATAGGCCTAAGCCATTAAACTATACATAGGCCCATTAAACTATACATAGGCCTAAGCCATTAAACTAACATAGGCCTAAGCCATTAAACTATACATAGGGCCTAAGCCATTAAACTATACATAGGCCTAAACCATTAAACTATACATAGGCCTAAACTATACATAGGCCAAACCATTAAACTATACATAGGCCTAAGCCATTAAACTATACATAGGCCTAAGCCATTAAACTATACATAGGCCTAAACCATTAAACTATACATAGGCCTAAGCCATTAAACTATACATAGGCCTAAGCCATTAAACTATACATAGGCCTAAACCATTAAACTATACATAGGCCTAAGCCATTAAACTATACATAGGCCTAAGCCATTAAACTATACATAGGCCTAAGCCATTAAACTATACATAGGCCTAAGCCATTAAACTAAACTATACATAGGCCTAAGCCATTAAACTATACATAGGCCTAAGCCATTAAACTATACATAGGCCTAAGCCATTAAACTATACATAGGCCTAAGCCATTAAACTATACATAGGCCTAAGCCATTAAACTAAGGCCTAAGCCATTAAACTATACATAGGCCTAAGCCATTAAACTATACATAGGCCTAAGCCATTAAACTATACATAGGCCTAAGCCATTAAACTATACATAGGCCTATAAGCCATTAAACTATACATAGGCCTAAACCATTAAACTATACAAGCCATTAAACTATACATAGGCTAAGCCATTAAACTATACATAGGCCTAAGCCATTAAACTATACATAGGCCTAAGCCATTAAACTATACATCATAGGCCTAAGCCATTAAACTATACATAGGCCTAAGCCATTAAACTATACATAGGCCTAAGCCATTAAACCATTAAACTACATAGGCCTAAGCCATTAAACTATACATAGGCCTAAGCCATTAAACTATACATAGGCCTAAGCCATTAAACTATACATAGGCCTAAGCCATTAAACTATACATAGGCCTAAGCCATTAAACTAAGCCATTAAACATACATAGGCCTAAGCCATTAAACTATACATAGGCCTAAGCCATTAAACTATACATAGGCCTAAGCCATTAAACTATACATAGGCCTAAGCCATTAAACTATACATAGGCCTAAACCATTAAACTATACATAGGCCTAAGCCATTAAACTATACATAGGCCTAAGCCATTAAACTATACATAGGCCTAAACCATTAAACTATACATAGGCCTAAGCCATTAAACTATACATAGGCCTAAACCATTAAACTATACATAGGCCTAAGCCATAAAGCCATTAAACCATTAAACTATACATAGGCCTAAACCATTAAACTATACATAGGCCTAAGCCATTAAACTATACATAGGCCTAAGCCATTAAACTATACATAGGCCTAAGCCATTAAACTATACATAGGCCTAAGCCATTAAACTATACATAGGCCTAAGCCATTAAACTATACAGTATATATAGATTAGGCTACAGCTGATGTCTGCTTTTAAACTCCCTAAAAAGTTCCATTATTGGTGACATTGCTGAACTGCTCCTCGCAACAGTAGTCAGGGTCCTGTGGGCCGTCTTTTGTGTGGTGATCCAGTCTCTCGGGTTCAAAGGTGAGTTTGCTGTTAAAGTTAAAACTGTTTCCAAAGTTAAATGTCCGTCGCTTGTTTTCCATTGCGGCGCAAAAGAACAGCGACCTTCACTCGAGAGTTTAAACGTTAAAACTTAATCCCTTCAAAGAGCCAAAGCGGCCTTGCGGCGTGTTTGTCTCAGGACCCGTTAATCCGGGCTAATACCCTCGAGCCGGGGGCCTGAGTGGGCGCACGAGGTTTAAATTTGGACTTTTAAATTCATGGGCGATTTAACGGAAACTGTAACGGTGGCCTTTCGCATTCATGACGTCTGAGTCAACAGAGGCGGCAACAATAGCCACAAGAGGTTCTTCACGACCCTGGAGTGACAGGGAGAGGGATCAGAGTCAGGGAATATTATAATGCTTTCCCCAAATTGCCACATTCCTACTCCCAAATGTGTCTTAACTTCTCATAGGCCTAGATTCCCTGCTGAAGCACGTGGGTCTTGTAGGCTAGATAATTCATATTTGGTAGTCCCATGTAAACTAATAAATCTGTATTTTTGACTCGCAATCAAACATTTCTTATTTGAACGAAAATGGGGCATGTCTCCTACAGGCTAATTTAACTCCAGTTAGTTTTGGTTTCGCTTTCCCCATCCCTCTGATCGTAATCGTTTCCGATGATCCTCGGATTAGAGCGGGGGTCGTCTCCTGTCCGGTACGGTGGATGGGGCGGTAAACCGAAAGCCGGTGAATGCAGATTGGGCTGATGAAGCGGGTGGGTGAGAGGGTAGAGGGGAAGATTGATGAGACGGGGGGATACTGGTGCCGCTGTGATGGATAGATGGGGAGAAGGGAGATGGATGGAGAGATGGAGAGAGGGGAGACTGAGGGGAGAATTAGGGATCAGTAAAGGATGGGATGGATATGTACCGGGTTCAGAGAAAGGCCGTGCGGGGGGCCGAGACGGTATCTGTCCCGGGGCATGCGGTGGTGGTATGGAACGCGCAGGGGTGTCAATCAAAAGAGAGTCTAACCGATCCATCACAAGAGCAGAATCCTGAGCAGTCCCAAAATATGGTGATTAGAACCTCGTGATAAAGCTGTAATGTCTTCTATCTGGTCTATCATGGAGTCATGGTAGCCTAACCAATATGGCTATTTTCAGTTCTGTTGTTGAAGCCATACTTATTACAGGCGATTGGCCCTAATTAATTATTTCGATAGCTATTTGATAAAGACCTAGACATCTCCTTTTTTTCATTAATTACCAGGCAAATTAACGGCCAAATAGACAATTGGTAAATTTGTACCAATTTGTAAGTCGCTCTGGATAAGAGCGTCTGCTAAATGACTTAAATGTAAATGTAAATGTTGTAATTTAGTGTCATCAACTCACAAATAATAGAATAACTATCTAATATATTATGAATTTAATATATTATGAATCTAATATATTAGAATAGAGTATTATTCATTGTGTGATTTTTGTATTTATTTGGCTTCACTCTGATATGGACACCATTAAAATGATAAATAATCAAGAGCATTTGACTTCAATATCAGGAATTTCAGGTTATTTCCCTGTTGTCAAGGGATTTGGTGCAGAAACGCTGAGGCTACCAAACCCATTTCAGCACAATGGAAAAACACAAGCAGAAGAACTAAGCCTGCTCCAATTAACTATAAGGTCAATAATTCATATTTTTATTGCAGAGATGGTATCGAAAGTAAGCCATTGTAAGTATTATAAATATAACCCACGGATGCATTGCACATATCCCATTTCCAAGACAATTGTTGAAGGAAAATTCGTTGGCTACTTTTAGTCAGTGCATGTAGTCTAGCCTATACATGCAATTATAGTTCTATATATATTACCTCTGTTTGAATTGAAGTGTATAGGCCTACATCAGTCAGGATACCGTTTGGTGTAGGCTATTTAGAGCTATAATGGTCATTTATAATGATTATATGATTGTTGAAGGATAGATCTATAAGTTATGAAGAATGGGCTGTAAATGAACCTGTAAAATTGTCTATGTTTTCTCAAATTGAATGAAGTAGGCTATACTCTTAGAAAAAAAAGGTTCTATGCTTGCTTCATATATGGGCACACCTTAAAGTGTAGGGTTCTTTGATCAGAACCAAGGGGTTAAATTTCATTGAACCAAAATCGGTTCCATATAGAACCCTTGGCTTTAATATAGGGTTTTTTATGGAACCAATTTCGGTTCTATATAGAACCTTTAGGGGTGCCATATATAAAGCAAGTAGAGAACCATTTTTGTCACTATCCATAACCTTTTTTTCTAAGAGTGTTGCCAATAAATGTAAATAAGTTTAAAACCATCATTTTGATTTCATGAACTGCAATCCTTGCATCCATCGTATGAATTGGAGAGGTTATTTCACCAGCTCCATCCAAGTCTAGCGCAATCAGGAGGCCTGAGGGGGACGCAGTTGAGATCCGAACGGCCAGTGGTCTGTCACATTCACCTGCTTTATTTTAACCTTCATTTAGAGCATTTTATTGAGTCAGACACTGTGCTGAAACGGCCCATGAAACAGCAGGTAGAACACTATAGTGTGGACGGGCGGCTGCCATGCACTTGTTGTTGTAAAAAGTCAGATGAAAGTGTGTGTCGCTTTAACACGTTTTGTATTTATGTACAGGCCTATTTCCTTTCCTCCGTGAAGGCATTAGGCCTGTAACGTGAGTGCATCGTATACATTTTGGGGATAGAGCTAGTGCGTGCATATGATTTACAAGGTGATGGATGAGGGACGGTGGCACGATGGGGTACCGTCCGCGCACCAGCCATTCAATCCCGAATTACCTAAATGCACCGTGACGCCCCGCTCGAGGCGGCCCGTGTCTAACCGGGTTAGAGTCAGAGCATGCGACAGTTCTATGACTAGTGGTGCCAGGTCGGTGGTGGAAAAGAGGAGAGAGAGGGGGGGAGGGGGGCAAGTACATGGGCCCCGGTTATGATTCTGGGTCCGGCTCGCCCCAAGGGCAGCAAAACCCTTTGTTGAGCTCGTGGAATAGGAGAGCAAATCGAATCATTGGAACCTGGGCACCCAAAATACCTGCAAAATGACAGACACATAGAATACAGATCAAACCGAAATTATGCTTCAGAAAATATCACAATCACACCCCAGTTAGGCATATGTGGAAATATGTATCGGACATTTTGTTTCGATAATTCGTTTATATAGTTGATTAACTGGAGTAAACTGATTAAGCTGAAACAGCACGAGGTGGCATACAGTGTTGAAACAACAACTGGTTATATTACATTGAAGTTGACAATATTTGTTTAATGGAAAGTTAGTGGTAGCCTTCAGAGCAGCTTAACGTAACAACACCAGTATTGAGAATACATGGATATATGTTGAAGGGAAGTGAGTAAGCTATTAGCCTATAGGTATACAATTGATTGAAATGTAGGCATATTTGTATTTGTATGTATTTACGAGCCTGTAGGTTTACAATAACCACCCGAGCAAGAAATCAAAACACAGCAACAAAACCAGTCCCATGTACAACACAAAACAAGTCACCGTGTGCCCATAGGCCTTTAGATCTATCGACATGCATAATATACATATTCATGGAGACAACGGTGAGATGAAACATACAAGAGATTAAACATGAGTTCACGAGTCCATGAAAAGGACCATGATTAAAGGGGAATGGAAATACTAGGATCTAGAACTCCAGCTAACTCTAACTGTAAATCGCCATATTGGATTCACTTCCTAAAGCGTTTCCATTCCCCTTTAAGCTTTGAAAAGCAGAGACAGAAACGAACATGAACTGATGACTATTGTGACTCCATGTTATTATTATAATATAGCCAGATATTTATTGTATTGTATATTATTTTATAGGCCTATAAGATTGCGTTGTTGTTGTTTTATAATTAAGCATTAAGGCCCAAGGGTGTGTGGTATTTGTCCATTATACCACGGCTAAGGGCTGTTCTTATGCAGGACGCAGACACAGCCCTTAGCCGTGGTATATTGACCATATATCACAAACCCCCGAGGTGCCTTATTGCTACTGGTTACCAATATAATTTTAAGCAGTTAAAATAAATGTTTTGTCAAACCCGTGGAATACGGTCTGATATAACACGGCTGTCAGCCAATCAGCATTAAAACCACACAGTTTATAATGTATAATTGATATCGTTGATAAATATGAACGATCATTCTCTCCCGGTGCTCCCCGTCCTTCTAACGCAAGACAACTCCCTGCATGGGAACCGGGCTTGACCGCGCGCCCTGGCTGGCTCCACCGTGTGCCATGCGTTCAGACAACATACATTTTCTAGAAATGTACCGACGTTATTGATGTTGTTGGAGACTTATTGTGCGCGGAGAAACCCCAGTCCTGACACAACAAGATGCGATTCAATGGGATGTAAACATGGCAGGGCGGTGTGTTGTAATGGCATTAGACAGGCCACTGGTCAAGCGGTGATAACACGAGAAGAGCCATCTGTGTCTATCGAGAGCCGCTCTTTTACATATAAAACCGTATTATATTATTACACACACACACACACACACACACACACACACACACACACACACACACACACACACACACACACACACACACACACACACACACACACACACACACACACACACACACACACACCCATAATCAATTTCGCACGCGTGTAAAACGGTTAATTTAGCAACACAAGCTCCAAGGGTTTGTATGATATATATATATAGGCTATTTTCCTCTAACGAAAAACCTCTTAATTTCACAAACTGTTGAATTACAGACCTAGAGATAGCAGAGCGGATAATCGAGGTTATGTATGCATCTGATAATTAATGTATTTAATAAAGTTTAATCGATTTAGTGCTCACTTCCATTTCAGCCCGGATTGTGAGGAGACGCTGACATTGTGCTATAACCACCGTTGGCATTATACGCTTATGACCCAAGAGGCGCGTGCCAGTGTGTTTCATATCACGTTGGATGCCACTGAACAATAACTTTAAACCAATTTATGGGGAGTCAATGCGTTTATGAAATCTTTCTATGGGAGCCACAGATTGAAACGCGTTTAGTTTGGTTCTATAGTCAGACACTCTGAGGTGACACACAAGCCCCATACATAGGCTATCACTCTTACACTGAGAGAAAGGCGACATCTCGAAAAACATCAAATAAAATATTTAATTCCAGAAATCAGAATCATATCAGGAGTTTTTCTTGCATAAAGACGTCTGGCTGAGGGGGTTAACTTCGCGCGCATTAGTAATGCATGAGTAGTGGGAGGGGGCTGGCCGTGCGCGATGCCCCCCAATAGACTCTCGAGACATTGTCATGGAAAGAGACCACCGCCTCGCTATTGTCTCGCGGACTGCCAAGTTTATTATAAACACTGCGCGAGCTGGCCGGTGCGCTGTCATACGGAGCGCAAAGCGAGGTGGTCAGGCAGGGATCGAGAGAGAAGCTGATGTGGATGGAAGAGGAAGCTACTGATACTGAGAGAGAAAAGAAAGAAAGAGATTTCAGGAATATTGCTGTCAAGGAAGAGAGAACCACATGAAGAAATACATATATAGTCAAAGAACACCCTGCTTTGACTGAAAACAAGAAAACCAAATTGGAGAGAGGGGCTGCTAACTCGGGGATCTTAACTTGGTCCTTGGAGAAATTAGAAAAACTGAACTCATTCTGTGGTGTTTTTCCAGCTTCAACGTTTTAATTCCTCTCGAATCCTGAGAAGTACATTTCATCAAGCGCTCTCCCAGAGTTGTCGTTCTCGCGTCTCCATGTATAAAATGGATTACTCCTACCTGAACTCATATGACTCGTGCATGGCGGCCATGGAGGCATCGGCCTACGCGGACTTCAGCTCCTGCAGCCAGGCCAGCTCGTTCCAGTACAACCCGATCCGGACCGGGTTCGGTGCCAACCCGGGCTGCGCGCCACTCAGCACCGCGAACTGCACACTGGGGTCCCTGCGCGAGCACCAGCCCACACCCTATTCCACAGGTAAGAGCGCGCAGAGGGCATGGGCGGGAAAACAGGCATGCAGATGAAACACTACAATGTTTCATCTCAAGCTGCAAATGTCTGGGATGTTGACTATAAAGTGTCTGGTTTTTATTTGAAATACGTGCGTAAAATGTATTTTTTTTAAATGTGATTGTTCCAACTAGGCTAATCGAAGAAGGTAAGACATTTGATTTGATTCCTGAAAACCAAATCAATCGAAATTATCAATATTCGGATTTATATTCTCATACCTCTTAATTTTGAGGGTCGCTCAAATCGAACCTCTCGGTTTATGTTCGTTGGCATGGGGTAATTAAATCAGTGTAAAATTCGTTAGAGGACAAATATATCTGTATTATCAACTAATCAAATTTGTAATTTGTTTATTCAATTACATGTATTTTATCCTTAATTGTATATTTGTATATTTCGTTATGTTGTCATGATTCGACTGCGCAATTCAAATGTTTGTTTTTTGCTACATTGCCATACATTTCCATTTTTATGATTTATGTCATTATGGTTGAACATGCAAATATATTGATTTATTAAACATTTTGCAGGATGAAATCTCTTGAGATGCACCATCTCGTTTTCAAGTGTCCAAAAAACCCAAACCGAAACAAAGAAACAATAGCCTACTTAGTAGCAATAATAATATGTCAACTACTGTCTTAAAATAACAATTCAATCATTATAATAAACCAAAACGTAAATTATCAGCATATAAAGTTGTTTTGCGACTACTAATAGTCCTACAACTAATAAAAACGTAATTTTTGTCAACAAATGGTTGAATAGTGCAGGCTATGCCACCTTATTCGAAAAGCGTACACCTGCTGCTGCTCCTAAATCGTGACTATTTCACAGCTTATATCCAGACCAAGCGAATTACCACACACTTTTTGGATGAGCTAATATATATTTTTTAATGCTTTAATTGCAGCTCCAATGAAGGCACACTGACAGAACGTGCGTTATGCGCTCTCGCTCTCTCTGGGAAAAAACAATGATTTATTCCAGAATATGTGTCTCTAATGAAACGTATTAACCTATTCATTTGAATACTTTAAAAATCAATTTGAATGAAACTGGTTGGTGGTTAGTCTATCACAACATTTTATGTGATGCCCTTGTTGATAGCCTATCACATTCTGTTATTCCATGTTTAGTTTAGGCAAATTTGATCAAATTACAAATGATTTATGTTAGTTCATGGTATAATTACAACTAGGTAATTGCATAAATATAATCAGATAATTTCTTACTTTTAGACTATTTCCCTATCATTGCAATATACTAAAGCAAAAGAGAAACATAAATAAAACGAATTCAGAATCATACATTATATCAATATGGGAACCACGATATTCACATACCCTACTTGTAGGTTAAATACGCTTAGTTGGATTGATCAAGTACATTTCAAAACCTTTATTCTCCAAGGGAAAAAAAATCGTCAAGCTATAGCCTATAACCTACCAGATCAGACAAAATCAACTCCATAACATAGTCTATCGAAAAACGCCTAAAATAAAACAGAGTTTAGGATTTACAACATATCCATTTTGTTCTGATACCATACTTAATTCAAATAATGAATAGGTTTTTATTGTGATTGGTTGACTCCGCAGTTCCATATAAGTTCTTCTCGGACCCTTCTGGTTTGAACGAGAAGCGGAAACAGCGGCGCATAAGGACCACCTTCACGAGCTCACAGCTGAAGGAGCTGGAGCGCGTGTTCGCAGAGACCCACTATCCCGACATCTACACGCGCGAGGAGCTTGCACTCAAGATCGACCTTACTGAGGCGCGGGTACAGGTGAGTCTAGTGGTCTGATGAAAAACACGAATTCACAATAGATTTTTTTAAAATCATAAATGTATGGGTCTACACCATCATGTATTTTTCTTAGAAATGCAAACAATTACTGTCAAAAGTATAGCAGTCTACCAAATTGTAATCTATGCATCCTTCATGTGAGTTGTATTCTAGAGATAGTATGTATTTTTATGTGTAGTTCTTTTTTTTGCCGTTTTCCTCTGGTTGTATGTTTATAATTTTCAATGAGACTAAACTATATCGTCTGTCTGCATCAGGTATGGTTCCAGAACCGGCGGGCTAAGTTCCGTAAGGTGGAGCGTGCGGCCAACTCTAAATCTGGTAACGGGACCGGGGGCCCAGGAGGGAACAATGGCTGTACCGGGGGTAAAAAGGGCGAGCCCAGATCTTCCTCGGATGACGACGAATCAAAAGAGTCCATCTGCAGTCCCACCCCTGACAGCACCGCCTCGCTGCCCGGCTCAGCCAATGGGAACATGGGTAGCCCCGCCAGCCTCAGCCCCAGCCCCGCCCCTGCTAACAGTGGCTACGCTAACACCTCCAGCTCCCCCGTTCTGCAGGGGCTCAAACCCCCTGGTTGGCCCAGCCTAGGCCCCGCCCACCCAGGAATGGCCCAACCCGCAGCCCAGGCTCCAGAGCTGCTGAAGGCGTGGCAGCCGGCAGACAGTATGACAGGGCACCGAAACAATGCTCTCAAGACTGTACTAGGACAAGCAGAGATCTCTAGTATAATTACTGTATATCTATACAGACTAACCTGTACGTCTCTAGTATAATTGCTGTATATCTCAGACTAACCTGTACTAGAGACAAGGAGCAGAGAGCTCTAGTATAATTACCATACAGACTAACCTGGAACAAGGAGCCCAATGCTCTCAAGACTAACCTGTACTAGAGACAAGGAGCAGAGATCTCTAGTATAATTACTGTATATCTATACAGACTAACCTGTACTAGAGACAAGGAGCAGAGATCTCTAGTATAATTGCTGTATATCTATACAGACTAACCTGTACTAGAGACAAGGAGCAGAGAGCTCTAGTATAATTACTGTATATCTATACAGACTAACCTGTACTAGAGACAAGGAGCAGAGATCTCTAGTATAATTACTGTATATCTATACAGACTAACCTGTACTAGAGACAAGGAGCAGAGATCTCTAGTATAATTACTGTATATCTATACAGACTAACCTGTACTAGAGACAAGGAGCAGAGATCTCTAGTATAACTACTGTATAAACTGTACTAGAGACAAGGAGCAGAGATCTCTATATTGTCCTTCCCCCTCTATCTACTGCCCCCCAGAGCGGGACTACCCCCTTTCATTTATTACCACCCGAACACTCCATGTGGCAGTTGTAGTTTGTGAATGTGTGAGTGTTTGTGTTGAAGTGTGTGACATGCATCTCGTACGGGGAGTGTGTGTGTGTGTTTATGTATGTGTGTGTATGTGTGTGTGTCAGTTGTTCTGTATGTTCTCACTCCAACAAAGCTACACATACTTCCCAACACACACACTATAAACAGTACGAAAGGCCTTAGCAGACATTGTGGTGCACTTAGTAACAGTAGCTCCTAGCCCCTGTTCCCCCTGATTAGTAACAGTAGCTCCTAGCCCCTGTTCCCCCTGATTAGTATGTGAACATGGCAGGGTGAAGGTAAACAGTCAGTCTCCCTGGGGAGACTCAGGGGACAAAACCCAAACTGTTACCAGCAAGCACAACTTCCTTTATATCCATGGCAGAGAGAGGGGACCCCCAAATCCCTCTGTACTGGAGAGGGGACCCACAAATCCAATTATCCCCCTGAAGGCCAGACCAGACCCCCACTCACATCCTCACTACACCCCACACCAATGTAGCCTGACACAACTCCTACTGTCAGACAACCCCCCCGCCACCCCGATCCCCGTTTCCCTGGACGACCAGCTCAAACATCTCACATATACGTATTCCTTTACCCTTCACATAGCGACGGTCCCTGACTGACTGGCTCCCTCCCTGACTGACTGACTGGCTGGCTGGCTGGCTGACTGGGGGAAGGTGGGGGCAGAGGTTTAAGATGTTTTGGGATTCAGGTCAGCATTGTTGTACTTCCTCTGACCTGAGCTTGAACACTAGTGGACCAGTGGTTGACCTTTATTATTGCATAAAACACATCACTCTAATGGTCTGTGACACTACTCCCCGTGTCCCCCTCTCTCCCTCTCCCCGTGTCCCCCTCTCTCTCCTTCTCCCCGTGTCCCTCTCTCTCCCTCTCCCCGTGTCCCTCTCTCTCCCTCTCCCCATGTCCCCCTCTCCCCCTCTCCCTCTCCCCGTGTCCCTCTCTCTCCCTCTCCCCGTGTCCCCCTCTCTCCCTGTCCCTCCCTCCCTCTCCCGTGTCCCTCTCTCTCCCTCTCCCTGTGTCCCCTCTCCCTCTCCCTCTCCCCGTGTCCCCCTCTCTCCCTCTCCCCGTGTCCCTCTCTCTCCCTCTCCCCGTGTCCCCCTCTCTCCCTCTCCCCGTGTCCCCCTCTCTCCCTCTCCCCGTGTCCCCCTCTCTCCCTCTCCCCGTGTCCCCCCCCCTCTCCCCCGTGTCCCTCTCTCTCCCTCTCCCTCCCCGTGTCCCTCTCTCTCCCTCTCCCGTGTCCCTCTCTCTCCCTCTCTCCCCGTGTCCATCTCTCTCCCTCTCCCCGTGTCCCTCTCTCTCCCTCTCCCTCTCCCCGTGTCCCTCTCTCTCCCTCCCCTCTCCCCGTGTCCCCCTCTCTCCCTCTCCCTGTGTCCCTCTCTCTCCCTATGTTACTAAAGAGACGGCACTCATGACAGCTATACTGGAGAACAGTTATTTATTGATGAGAAAATAATGGAATAACAATAAACACGTTTTCGTGACCAAAAGCAGTGTCTTTTGAAATAGACAGATATCAAAATGTTGTAATTGAACATGATTTGTAAATAATAATATAAATATGAGTCCTAGTCTAGTGTTTTTTCCACATTGCTTTGAGGTGTTGTTCATTACAGAGCATGTCTCAGCTCACTGCCCATCCTGTCTACATAAGGGCAAACGGAAGGCTTATAGCAACTGTGTGAAGGGTTATAGAGGTTGTGTGAAGGGTTATAGCACTACTGTAATATTCTGTCAAATAAATCTAAAAGCATTGCTCAAACTAACGAGATGTGGTTGTGTGTGTCCTTGGCTCTGAGATGCTAAGGGATCATATCACTCTTCCCTGCACTCACATTTCTTCCTCTTCTTTTCAAATAATCTCTTCCTTGGTCTCACTCTCTCTCACACACACAGAAAAGGGAGTCACAGTGGCCAGCTATTCTCAGCACCAATGAGGGAAAGTGTAAAATATACCCTATCCCAGTGTCAAAACCGAAGCTTCAGAAGTCAGTGATGGTGAAACCAGTCCTCATAGTCAGCTGGAGGAGAGACAGAACAAGATGTCATCACCATTGACAAGTCATTATTACATCACCATTGACAAGTCATTATTACATCACCATTGACAAGTCATTATTACATCACCATTGACAAGTCATTATTACATCACCATTGACAAGTCATTATTACATCACCATTGACATTTTAATCATGCTGTATGATCACCATTGATGTGTCATTATTACATCACTATTGACAAGTCATTATTACATCACCATTGACAAGTCATTATTACATCACCATTGACAAGTCATTATTACATCACTATTGACAAGTCATTATTACATCACCATTGACAAGTCATTATTACATCACTATTGACAAGTCATTATTACATCACCATTGAGAACTTCAGTTAGTTTAGTCCTATTTTAATAACATGCTGTATGATAGTATATGATGTGTGTTATGGTAAAAAATAAAGGCAATTTCTCCTTCCTGTCTATTTGAATCATATTGTTCTTCCTTGTCCTCTCGTAGGTTTTTCCCTCAGAAACACATAAAACCTTCAAATGTAGTCAGTTATAAACTGGGTAAGAGAAAAACTGTAGGATAATGCCTAAATGGGAAGGGGTAACAAGAAATCACTGTAGGATAATGCCACAGGGAATGGGAAGGGATATGGAGAAACACTGTAGGATAATGCCCTAGGGAATGGGAAGGGGTATAGGAGAAAGCACTGTAGGAAAAGGTGCTAGGGAATGGGAAGGGGTATAGGAGAAAGCACTGTAGGATAATGCCCTAGGGAATGGGAAGGGATATAGGAGAAAGCACTGTAGGATAATGCCCTAGGGAATGGGAAGGGGTATAGGAGAAAGCACTGTAGGATAATGCCCTAGGGATGGGAAGGGGTATAGGAGAAAGCAATGTAGGATAATGCCCTAGGGAATGGGTATAGGAGAAAGCACTGTAGGATAATGCCTAGGGAATGGGAAGGGATATAGGAGAAAGCACTGTAGGATAATGCCCTAGGGAATGGGAAGGGATATAGGAGAAAGCACTGTAGGATAATGCCCTAGGGAATGGGAAGGGGTATAGGAGAAAGCACTGTAGGATAATGCCCTAGGGAATGGGTATAGGAGAAAGCACTGTAGGATAATGCCCTAGGGAATGGGAAGGGATATAGGAGAAAGCACTGTAGGATAATGCCCTAGGGAATGGGAAGGGGTATAGGAGAAAGCACTGTAGGATAATGCCCTAGGGAATGGGAAGGGATATAGGAGAAAGCACTGTAGGATAATGCCCTAGGGAATGGGAAGGGGTATAGGAGAAAGCACTGTAGGATAATGCCCTAGGGAATGGGAAGGGATATAGGAGAAAGCACTGTAGGATAATGCCCTAGGGAATGGGAAGGGATATAGGAGAAAGCACTGTAGGATAATGCCCTAGGGAATGGGAAGGGGTATATGAGAAAGCACTGTAGAATAATGCCCTAGGGAATGGGAAGGGATATAGGAGAAAGCACTGTAGGATAATGCCCTAGGGAATGGGAAGGGGTATAGGAGAAAGCACTGTAGGATAATGCCCTAGGGATGGGAAGGGGTATAGGAGAAAGCACTGTAGGATAATGCCCTAGGGATGGGAAGGGGTGTAGGATAAAGCACTGTAGGATAATGCCCTAGGGAATGGGTATAGGAGACAGCACTGTAGGAAAAGACGCTAGGGAATTGGTATAGGAGAAAGCACTGTAGGATAATTCCCTAGGGAATGGGTAGGGGAGAAAGCACTGTAGGATAATGCACTAGGGATTGGGAAGGGGAGAAAGCACTGTAGGATAATGCACTAGGGAATGGGAAGGGGAGAAAGCACTGCAGGATAATGCACTAGGGAATGGGTATAGGAGAAAGTACTGTAGGATAATGCCCTAGGGAATGGGTATAGGAGAAAGCACTGTAGGATAATGCGCTAGGGAATGGGTATAGGAGAAAGCACTGTAGGATAATGCGCCAGGGAATGGGTATAGGAGAAAGCACTGTAGGATAATGCGCTATGCATTGGGTATAGGAGAAAGCACAGTAGGATAATGCGCTAGGGAATGGGCATAGGAGAAAGCACTGTAGGATAATGCGCTAGGGAATGGGTATAGGAGAAAGCACTGTAGGATAATGCGCTAGGGAATGGGTATAGGAGAAAGCACTGTAGGATAATGCGCTAGGGAATGGGTATAGGAGAAAGTACTGTAGGATTGTCACGTTCTGTCCATCGTTCGTATGTGTTTTCCTTGTTTTAGTGTTGGTCAGGACGTGAGCTGGGTGGGCATTCTGTGTTGTGTGTCTGGTTTGTCTATTTCTATGTTTGACCTGATATGGTTCTCAATCAGAGGCAGGTGTTAGTCATTGTCTCTGATTGGGAACCATATTTAGGTAGCCTGTTTTGTGTTGGGTTTTGTGGGTGATTGTTCCTGTCTCTGTGTTTTGCACCAGATAGGGCTGTTTTAAGTTTTCCACGTTTATTGTTTTGTAGTGTTCATGTTTATCCGTTTTTATTAAACATGAGTCAATATAACCACGCTGCATTTTGGTCCTCCTCTACTTCACCACAGGAAAACCCTGACAGAATCACCCACCAACCAAGGACCAAGCGGCGTGGTAACGGGCAACGGCAAAAGCAGCAGCAGGAGAAGGAACAGAGGCAGCAGCAACAGGAGCAGCAGCAGCAGCAGCAGTGGGAGATGCTGCACTATTTGGATAAATGGACTTGGGAGGAGATCCTTGACGGAAAAGGACCCTGGGCAGAGCCATGGATGGAATTGGAGGTGTCGGCGAAGCAGAGTGCTGAGTCTGAGAGTGTGGAGGATGTATTGGACAGAGTAGAAAGAAAGCTGTTGGTTTGGCATAGTATGCACGGCATACCAGTGCCAGCACCACGCATCAGGCCTACAGTGCGTCCTGCCTGTCCAGCGCTGCCGGAGCCTTCCTCCTCTCCAGCGCAGCCAGAGTCTCCCGCCTGTCCGGCGCTGTCAGAGCTACCGCCCCTCATGCCAGAGGCGCCAGAGCCCCTCATTCCAGAGGCACCAGTGCTCCTCAGTCCAGCGCTACCAGAGCCTTTTTCTCCAGTCTGCCCAGCGCCGCCAGTGCCGCCCGTCTGCCCAGCGCCGTCTGAGCTACCAGTCTGCCCAGCGCCGTCTGAGCTACCAGTCTGCCTAGCGCCGCCAGTCTGCCCAGCGCCGCAAGTGCCGCCAGTCTGCCCAGCGCCGCAAGTGCCGCCAGTCTGCCCAGCGCCGCCAGTGCCGCCAGTCTGCCCAATGCCGCCAGTCAGCCAGGATCCGCCAGAACTGCCAGTCGGCCAGGATCTGCCAGTCAGCCAGGATCCGCCAGTAAGCCAGGAACCGCCAGAACTGCCAGTCGGCCAGGATCTGCCAGTCAGCCAGGATCCGCCAGTCAGCCAGGATCAGTTAGATCCGCCATTCAGCCAGGATCCGCCAGAAGTGCCAGTCAGTCAGGATCTGCGCGATCTGCCAGTCAGCCAGGATCCGCCAGTCTGCCAGTATCTGCCAGGATCCGCCAGATCTGCCAGTCGGCCAGGATCTGCCAGTCGGCCAGGATACGCCAGAACTGCCAGTCGGCCACGATCTGCCAGTCGGCCAGGATTTGCCAGTCAGCCAGGATCAGTTAGATCCGCCAGTCTGCCAGGATCCGCCAGTCTGCCAGGATCCGCCAGTCAGCCAGGATCCGCCAGAACTGCCAGTCGGCCAGGATCTGCCAGTCGGCCAGGATCTGCCAGTCAGCCAGGATCTGCCAGTCAGCCAGGATCTGCCAGGATCCGCCAGTCAGCCAGGATCCGCCAGAACTGCCAGTCAGCCAGGATCTGCCAGGATCCGCCAGTCAGCCAGGATCCGCCAGAACTGCCAGTCGGCCAGGATCTGCCAGTCGGCCAGGATCCACCAGAAGTGCCAGTCAGCCAGGATCTGCCAGATCCGCTAGTCAGCCAGGATCCGCCAGTCAGCCAGGATCTGCCGGAACCACCACCCAGCCAGGATCTGGTAGATCCATCAACCTGCCTGAGCTTCCTCTCACTCCTGAGCTTCCTCTCACTCCTGAGCTTCCTCTCACTCCTGAGCTTCCTCTCACTCCTGAGCTTCCCCTCAGTCCTGAGCTACCTCAGTCCAGTGGGGCCCATTGTTAGGTTTCCTAGGCCAAGGTTAGCGGCGAGGGTCGCCTCTCAAGGGACACTAAGGATGTGGACTAAGACAATTATGGAGTGGGGTCCACGTCCAGCGCCAGAGCCGCCACCGCGGAGAGATGCCCACCCAGACCCTCCCCTATAGATTTAGGTTGTGCACTCGGAGTCCGCACCTTGGGGGAGGGGTTCTGTCACGTTCTGTCCATCGTTCGTATGTGTTTTCCTTGTTTTAGTGTTGGTCAGGACGTGAGCTGGGTGGGCATTCTATGTTGTGTGTCTGGTTTGTCTATTTCTATGTTTGGCCTGATAGGGCTGTTTTTGGTTTTCCACATTTATTGTTTTGTAGTGTTCATGTTTATCTGTTTTTATTAAACATGAGTCAATATAACCACGCTGCGTTTTGGTCCTCCTCTACTTCACCACAGGAAAACCCTGACAAGGATAATGCGCCAGGGAATGGGTATAGGAGAAAGTACTGTAGGATAATGCCCTAGGGAATGGGTATAGGAGAAAGCACTGTAGGATAAGGCGCTAGGGAATGGGAAGGGGTATAGGAGAAATCACTGTAGGATAATGCCCTAGGGAATGGGAAGGGGTATAGGAGAAAGCACTGTAGGATAATGCGCTAGGGAATAGGTATAGGATAAAGTACTGTAGGATAATGCCCTAGGGAATGGGTATAGGAGAAAGCACTGTAGGATAATGCGCTAGGGAATAGGTATAGGATAAAGTACTGTAGGATAATGCCCTAGGGAATGGGTATAGGAGAAAGCACTGTAGGATAATGCCCTAGGGAATGGGCATAGGAGAAAGTACTGTTGGATAATGCCCTAGGGAATTGGGTATAGGAGAAAGTACTGTAGGATAATGCCCTAGGGAATGGGCAGGGGAGAAAGCACTGTAGGATAATGCGCTAGGGAATGGGTATAGGAGAAAGCACTGTAGGATAATGCCCTAGGGAATGGGAAGGGATATAGGAGAAAGCACTGTAGGATAATGCCCTAGGGAATGGGAAGGGATATAGGAGAAAGCACTGTAGGATAATGCCCTAGGGAATGGGAAGGAATATAGGAGAAAGCACTGTAGGATAATGCCCTAGGGAATGGGAAGGAATATAGGAGAAAGCATTTAGACAGTTAAGAACAAATTCTTATTTACAATGACGGCCTTCCCCGGCCAAACCCTAGTCCAGACGACACTGGGCCTTCCCCGGCCAAACCCTAGTCCAGACCACACTGGGCCTTCCCCTGCCAAACCCTAATCCAGACCACACTGGGCCTTCCCCTGCCAAACCCTAATCCAGACCACACTGGGCCTTCCCCGGCCAAACCCTAATCCAGACCACACTGGGCCTTCCCCGGCCAAACCCTAATCCAGACCACACTGGGCCTTCCCCGGCCATACCCTAATCCAGACCACACTGGGCCTTCCCCTGCCAAACCCTAATCCAGACCACACTGGGCCTTCCCCTGCCAAACCCTAATCCAGACCACACTGGGCCTTCCCCTGCCAAACCCTAATCCAGATCACACTGGGCCTTCCCCTGCCAAACCCTAATCCAGACCACACTGGGCCTTCCCCTGCCAAACCCTAATCCAGACCACACTGGGCCTTCCCCGGCCAAACCCTAATCCAGACCACACTGGGCCTTCCCCTGCCAAACCCTAATCCAGACCACACTGGGCCTTCCCCTGCCAAACCCTAATCCAGACCATACTGGGCCTTCCCCTGCCAAACCCTAATCCAGACCACACTGGGCCAATTGTGCGACGCACTATGGGACTCCCAATCACGGCCGGATGTGATACAGCCTGGAATCAAGCCAGGGTCTGTAGTGACGCCTTTACTGAGATGCAGTGTCTTAGACCGCTGCGCCACTTTAGACTGCTGGAGCCATTTTCTATTAAGGTATCTTTACATTTACTGAAGTATGACAATTGGGTACCTTTTCCACTATTGATGTTAGTGCCACGGGACTAGGGTATAGGAGATGGAATGGGACTAGGGTATAGGAGATGGAATGGGAGAGGGTGGGTAGAGGAGAGACAGGCCCTAGGGAATGGGACTAGGGTATAGGAGATGGAATGGGAGAGGGGGGGCAGAGGAGAGACAGGAGAAGGCACTGTAGGATAAGCAGGGTTGGGTAGGTTACTTTCTAAACAAGTTACCTGTCCAAAATTGTAATCAGAAATATAACTTTTGGATTACCCAAACTCTGTAACATAATCTGATTACATTAAATTTATTTTAGATGACTTTCCCCTTAAGAGGTATAAGAAGAAGACAAAAATGTATGTTACCAATTGAACGACATTGCAGGATAAATCAATGTTAAAGTTTACATAGGTGGCCATATATGGATGTTATATTTTACTTTATGGGTTGGTTATGTAGGCTTCTTCTAACCCATCGCTTTATACTACAACGATTAAATTATATATTTACATTAAAAACCAGTCTATCAGAATTCCAGTCATTACAATAAATACCCCTTGACCTTCGAGAATAGGACTTGGAAATACAGAAGTATAGATCAGCCAAACGGTTTTATCTGAGTATAACCCCAAAACGAAGGACTTATTAGCCAGCCCTACTGTGTTGTTTATGATTTTGTCGTTGAGGACTGATTGGGCTTATTGATTCTAATTGAAAAATAAACGCTTCGCTCATGGAATGGCATGATTTGAACACTACTGAAAATGGCTATTTACATGTGAAAAATGAATGCCATGTGCTGCATTTGCTATATGTCTATTGTTTACCTTTTAGTTGGCGACACATATCTTGATAATATGCAGCTGTTTAAAGGGCAACTCCACAGATGAAACAATAACAAAATGGGCACCCCGCCTCTGTTTTGGTTAAAAGCGGAGGGATGGGCCTGGAAAAATGTAACCACTCTCAGATGAATAGACAGAGCTACGGATGTAAGGACTGACCATCCATGATATCAAAATGATAGTTTTAACTACAGTATGTTATGAGGCTATACCTTGTTTGATTACATTTACAATGTTTACAAACATTGGAGAAAAACAAGCTTCTATTTTGGGTTCTGATGGAATGTGGCAGTTGAACTAAGCTCATGAGGCATTTATAAGTTATATTCTTCAACAATCAATGGATATATACAGGTATATATATTTTATAAATCCAAAAATGGATGTACCATCTACAGAATGACCCTTTAAGTCTATCAAAAGTGAACGAGTTTGAGCATGTGTCCAGTAGGCCTATGGATGTATTTTTATCAACTTGAATTATATTGTGCAATAAAAGCACCACGTTTATTCCATATGCTGGGATCCGCACTGTGCAGCTGTTATTCCATATGCTGGGATCCGCACTGTGCAGCTGTTATTCCATATGCTGGGATCCGCACTGTGCAGCTGTTATTCCATATGCTGGGATCTGCACTGTGCAGCTGTTATTCCATATGCTGGGATCCGCACTGTGCAGCTGTTATTCCATATGCTGGGATCCGCAATGTGCAGCTGTTATTCCATATGCTGGGATCCGCACTGTGCAGCTGTTATTCCATATGCTGGGGTCCGCACTGTGCAGCTGTTATTCCATATGCTGGGATCTGCACTGTGCAGCTGTTATTCCATATGCTGGGATCTGCACTGTGCAGCTGTTATTCCATATGCTGGGATCTGCACTGTGCAGCTGTTATTCCATATGCTGGGATCCCCACTGTGCAGCTGTTATTCCATATGCTGGGATCTGCACTGTGCAGCTGTTATTCCATATGCTGGGATCTGCACTGTGCAGCTGTTATTCCATATGCTGGGATCTGCACTGTGCAGCTGTTATTCCATATGCTGGGATCCGCACTGTGCAGCTGTTATTCCATATGCTGGGATCCGCACTGTGCAGCTGTTATTCCATATGCTGGGATCCGCACTATGCAGCTGTTATTCCATATGCTGGGATCTGCACTGTGCAGCTGTTATTCCATATGCTGGGATCTGCACTGTGCAGCTGTTATTCCATATGCTGGGATCTGCACTGTGCAGCTGTTATATGCCTGCACTATGCTGTTATTCCATATGGGATCTGCACTATGCAGCTGTTATTCCATATGCTGGGATCCGCACTATGCAGCTGTTATTCCATATGCTGGGATCCGCACTGTGCAGCTGTTATTCCATATGCTGGGATCTGCACTATGCAACTGTTATTCCATATGCTGGGATCCGCACTATGCAGCTGTTATTCCATATGCTGGGATCTGCACTATGCAACTGTTATTCCATATGCTGGGATCTGCACTATGCAGCTGTTATTCCATATGCTGGGATCTGCACTATGCAGCTGTTATTCCATATGCTGGGATCTGCACTGTGCAGCTGTTATTCCATATGCTGGGATCCGCACTGTGCAGCTGTTATTCCATATGCTGGGATCCGCACTGTGCAGCTGTTATTCCATATGCTGGGATCTGCACTATGCAACTGTTATTCCATATGCTGGGATCCGCACTATGCAGCTGTTATTCCATATGCTGGGATCTGCACTATGCAGCTGTTATTCCATATGCTGGTTATTCCATATGATCTGCACTATGCAGCTGTTATTCCATATGCTGGGATCTGCACTATGCAACTGTTATTCCATATGCTGGGATCTGCACTATGCAGCTGTTATTCCATATGCTGGGATCTGCACTATGCAACTGTTATTCCATATGCTGGGATCCGCACTATGCAGCTGTTATTCCATATGCTGGGATCTGCACTATGCAGCTGTTATTCCATATGCTGGGATCTGCACTATGCAACTGTTATTCCATATGCTGGGATCCGCACTATGCAGCTGTTATTCCATATGCTGGGATCTGCACTATGCAGCTGTTATTCCATATGCTGGGATCTGCACTGTGCAGCTGTTATTCCATATGCTGGGATCTGCACTATGCAGCTGTTATTCCATATGCTGGGATCTGCACTGTGCAGCTGTTATTCCATATGCTGGGATCCGCACTGTGCAGCTGTTATTCCATATGCTGGGATCCGCACTGTGCAGCTGTTATTCCATATGCTGGGATCTGCACTGTGCAGCTGTTATTCCATATGCTGGGATCTGCACTGTGCAGCTGTTATTCCATATGCTGGGATCTGCACTGTGCAGCTGTTATTCCATATGCTGGGATCTGCACTGTGCAGCTGTTATTCCATATGCTGGGATCTGCACTGTGCAGCTGTTATTCCATATGCTGGGATCTGCACTGTGCAGCTGTTATTCCATATGCTGGGATCCGCACTATGCAGCTGTTATTCCATATGCTGGGATCTGCACTATGCAGCTGTTATTCCATATGCTGGGATCCGCACTATGCAGCTGTTATTCCATATGCTGGGATCTGCACTATGCAGCTGTTATTCCATATGCTGGGATCTGCACTATGCAACTGTTATTCCATATGCTGGGATCCGCACTATGCAGCTGTTATTCCATATGCTGGGATCTGCACTGTGCAGCTGTTATTCCATATGCTGGGATCTGCACTATGCAGCTGTTATTCCATATGCTGGGATCCGCACTATGCAGCTGTTATTCCATATGCTGGGATCTGCACTATGCAACTGTTATTCCATATGCTGGGATCCGCACTATGCAGCTGTTATTCCATATGCTGGGATCTGCACTATGCAGCTGTTATTCCATATGCTGGGATCTGCACTATGCAACTGTTATTCCATATGCTGGGATCCGCACTATGCAGCTGTTATTCCATATGCTGGGATCTGCACTGTGCAGCTGTTATTCCATATGCTGGGATCCGCACTGTGCAGCTGTTATTCCATATGCTGGGATCCGCACTATGCAACTGTTATTCCATATGCTGGGATCCGCACTATGCAGCTGTTATTCCATATGCTGGGATCTGCACTATGCAGCTGTTATTCCATATGCTGGGATCTGCACTATGCAACTGTTATTCCATATGCTGGGATCCGCACTATGCAGCTGTTATTCCATATGCTGGGATCTGCACTGCGCAGCTGTTATTCCATATGCTGGGATCCGCACTATTCAACTTCTTGAATTCAACCATTATTGGGTTCAAAACCACATTTAGATTTGTGAACATCCATCCACAACAACCACAATCCGTAAGGCAAAAAGAGCTAAATAAGAGAGCAGCAGTGTGATTCACATCAATGCGCTATGTAGATAATAAGTGATATCGGTATTGGGGTAGACTCCACCACTGCTGTCATCCTTACCTACAAGCGTTTATTCAAGTTGGATAATCTTTGGATGCCGACAGCAGTCACACCATTGGAAGACATGGCTTGGACTGTAACCTACAATAGCCCCTTCCTGCTCGTTTCCCGCGATCCATCAAACCCATTTGTTGTGTCATCATAGTGGTCTCTGAGTTGTGGTCAGACTCGCTCAGGTGGAACAAACTTAATACATTTGCTCATTCTTCAATCCTATTTGAATGTCATTGAGAAAACAGAGAAGTGTCAATATGTTTTTTTCGTAAACATCCTTTCTGAATTTAAAAGTAATCCTGGAAGTAATCTTCTAGTTTTTCAAAAGTATCTGTAATCTGATTACAATATTTTAGTTTGTAACAGATTACAGTTACCATTACATGTAAACTCCCCAACCCTGAGGATAAGGCACTGGAGAATGAGAGAGAGGGGGTAGAGAGGAAGGAATGGGAGAGAGGGAATAGAGGAGAAGGAATGGGAGAGAGGGAATAGAGGAGAAGGAATGGGAGAGGAGGTAGATGGGAAGAAATGGGACAGAGGGGATAGAGGATAAGGAATGGGAGAGAGGGTGTCGAGGAGAAGGAATGGGAGAGAGGGGATAGAGGAGATGGAATGGGAGAGAGGGGATAGAGGATAAGGAATGGGAGAGGGGGGATAGAGGAGAAGGAATGGGAGAGGGGGATAGAGGAGAAGGAATGGGACAGAGGGGATAGAGGAGAAGGAATGGGAGAGGGGGATAGAGGAGAAGGAATGGGAGAGGGGGATAGAGGAGAAGGAATGGGACAGAGGGGATAGAGGAGAAGGAATGGGACAGAGGGGATAGAGGAGAAGGAATGGGACAGAGGGGATAGAGGAGAAGGAATGGGAGAGAGGGGATAGAGGAGAAGGAATGGGAGAGAGGGGATAGAGGAGAAGGAATGGGAGAGAGGGGATAGAGGAGAAGGAATGGGAGAGAGGGGATGGAACAGAGGAGAAGGAATGGGAGAGAGGGGATAGAGGAGAAGGAATGGGACAGAGGGGATAGAGGAGAAGGAATGGGAGAGGGGGATAGAGGAGAAGGAATGGGACAGAGGGGATAGAGGAGAAGGAATGGGAGAGAGGGGATAGAGGAGAAGGAATGGGACAGAGGGGATAGAGGAGAAGGAATGGGACAGGGGGATAGAGGAGAAGGAATGGGACAGAGGGGATAGAGGAGAAGGAATGGGAGAGGGGGATAGAGGAGAAGGAATGGGACAGAGGGGATAGAGGAGAAGGAATGGGAGAGGGGGATAGAGGAGAAGGAATGGGACAGAGGGGATAGAAGAAGGAATGGGAGAGAGGGGATAGATAGAAGGAATGAAGGGGAATGGGACAGAGGGGATAGAGGAGAAGGAATGGGAGAGAGGGGATAGAGGAGAAGGAATGGGAGAGAGGGGATAGAGGAGAAGGAATGGGAGAGGGGGGATAGAGGAGAAGGAATGGGACAGAGGGGATAGAGGAGAAGGAATGGGAGAGAGGGGATAGAGGAGAAGGAATGGGAGAGGGGGGATAGAGGAGAAGGAATGGGACAGAGGGGATAGAGGAGAAGGAATGGGACAGAGGGGATAGAGGAGAAGGAATGTGACATCATCAGATAAACACTCAATTCTATCACGCATCTCCTGTTTCCACTCGTTCCTATTTTTTTACAACAGTCAAAGAACGTCCACATATACATTTATATAAAACATAATCATGAACGTTAAAGTATAATGTTAAAAACAGTCCTTTATATGACTTGGTGTGTCTTCAGTTTTTATCCTGTGTTCCTACTGAGGTTGCCAGGACAACAGCACCACCATGTGGTGACGTGAACAACCAGCAGCCTGTGGTGTCTGCCAGTGTGTCTCAGTCAGGATCCATCCTGGGGACCCACTGTGTGTAGGCTGGACTTCCCTCCAGCTCAGCATCAATAAGACACTAATTAGTACATAGACAACTGCATGATGGGTACAGTAGTTTGTGCTCCTGAAGGAAGGGGGCCTTGGACACCAGCACAGCTCAACAACACAACAACATTATGTGTTGAGAAGAGGTTCAGTCACACTGATAGAGGAAGGCCTTAGTGCTGGTGTGGTTCCTTCCCTTCATCTCTGAAACATAAAACGTGCACACTACACTACATTGATGAAAGCTAAAAATCTATCTGCAAAATTAAAGCTGAAAAAAAAGTACTTCAAAAATAAAATAACAAATACAAATACAAAAAAAATGAAACATAAAACGTGCACACTAAAAGACACTGAACACATGATCATGCTGATAATCCTATTGGTGAATAACAACAATAATGATCAACTCAGTTCTCACAGGGTGTGCAGCCTGATGATGCCACTGAATGTCTTCTCCATCCCAGGAGCCAAATGGTTTCTGAGGGCGAGGGAAGGGGCGTGGAGTGCTGGGATAGGGGTCTGTTAGGGGGGCGTGGAGTGCTGGGATAGGGGTCTGTTAGGGGGCGTGGAGTGCTGGGATAGGGGTCTGTTAGGGGGGAGTGCTGGAGTGGGGTCTGGGATGCTGGGGGGGTCTGTTAGGGGGCGTGGAGTGCTGGGATAGGGGTCTGTTAGGGGGCGTGGAGTGCTGGGATAGGGGTCTGTTAGGGGGCGTGGAGTGCTGGGATAGGGGTCTGTAGGGGTCTGTAGGGGTCTGTTAGGGGGCGTGGAGTGCTGGGATAGGGGTCTGTTAGGGGGCGTGGAGTGCTGGGATAGGGGTCTGTTAGGGGGCGTGGAGTGCTGGGATAGGGGTCTGTTAGGGGGCGTGGAGTGCTGGGATAGGGGTCTGTTAGGGGGCGTGGAGTGCTGGGATAGGGGTCTGTTAGGGGGCGTGGAGTGCTGGGATAGGGGTCTGTTAGGGGGCGTGGAGTGCTGGGATAGGGGTCTGTTAGGGGCGTGGAGTGCTGGGATAGGGGTCTGTTAGGGGGCGTGGAGTGCTGGGATAGGGGTCTGTTAGGGGGCGTGGAGTGCTGGGATAGGGGTCTGTTAGGGGGCGTGGAGTGCTGGGATAGGGGTCTGTTAGGGGGCGTGGAGTGCTGGGATAGGGGTCTGTTAGGGGGCGTGGAGTGCTGGGATAGGGGTCTGTTAGGGGGCGTGGAGTGCTGGGATAGGGGTCTGTTAGGGGGCGTGGAGTGCTGGGATAGGGGTCTGTTAGGGGGCGTGGAGTGCTGGGATAGGGGTCTGTTAGGGGGCGTGGAGTGCTGGGATAGGGGTCTGTTAGTGCTGGGATAGGGGTCTGTTAGGGGGCGTGGAGTGCTGGGATAGGGGTCTGTTAGGGGGGGATAGTGGGGAGTGGGTCTGGGGGGCGTGGAGTGTTGGGATAGGGGTCTGTTAGGGGGCGTGGAGTGCTGGGATAGGGGTCTGTTAGGGGGCGTGGAGTGCTGGGATAGGGGTCTGTTAGGGGGCGGGAGTGCTGGGATAGGGGTCTGTTAGGGGGTGGAGTGCTGGGATAGGGGTCTGTTAGGGGGCGTGGAGTGCTGGGATAGGGGTCTGTTAGGGGGCGTGGAGTGCTGGGATAGGGGTCTGTTAGGGGGCGTGGAGTGCTGGGATAGGGGTCTGTTAGGGGGAGTGTGGGAGTGCTGGGATAGGGGTCTGTTAGGGGGCGTGGAGTGTTGGGGTAGGAGTCTGTTAGGGGGCGTGGAGTGCTGGGATAGGGGTCTGTTAGGGGGCGTGGAGTGCTGGGATAGGGGTCTGTTAGGGGTGCTGGGATAGGGGTCTGTTAGGGGGCGTGCTGGGATAGGGGTCTGTTAGGGGGCGTGGAGTGCTGGGATAGGGGTCTGTTAGGGGGCGGATAGGGTGCTGGGATAGGGGATAGGGGTCTGTTAGGGGGCGTGGAGTGCTGGGATAGGGGTCTGTTAGGGGGCGTGGAGTGCTGGGATAGGGGTCTGTTAGGGGGCGTGGAGTGCTGGGATAGGGGTCTGTTAGGGGGCGTGGAGTGCTGGGATAGGGGTCTGTTAGGGGGCGTGGAGTGCTGGGATAGGGGTCTGTTAGGGGGCGTGGAGTGCTGGGATAGGGGTCTGTTAGGGGGCGTGGAGTGCTGGGATAGGGGTCTGTTAGGGGGCGTGGAGTGCTGGGATAGGGGTCTGTTAGGGGGCGTGGAGTGCTGGGATAGGGGTCTGTTAGGGGGCGTGGAGTGCTGGGATAGGGGTCTGTTAGGGGGCGTGGAGTGCTGGGATAGGGGTCTGTTAGGGGGCGTGGAGTGCTGGGATAGGGGTCTGTTAGGGGGCGTGGAGTGCTGGGATAGGGGTCTGTTAGGGGGGCGTGGAGTGCTGGGATAGGGGTCTGTTAGGGGGCGTGGAGTGCTGGGATAGGGGTCTGTTAGGGGGCGTGGAGTGCTGGGATAGGGGTCTGTTAGGGGGCGTGGAGTGCTGGGATAGGGGTCTGTTAGGGGGCGTGGAGTGCTGGGATAGGGGTCTGTTAGGGGGCGTGGAGTGCTGGGATAGGGGTCTGTTAGGGGGCGTGGAGTGCTGGGATAGGGGTCTGTTAGGGGGCGTGGAGGGGATAGGGGTCTGTTAGGGGGCGTGGAGTGCTGGGATAGGGGTCTGTTAGGGGGCGTGGAGTGCTGGGATAGGGGTCTGTTAGGGGGCGTGGAGTGCTGGGATAGGGGTCTGTTAGGGGGCGTGGAGTGTTGGGATAGGGGTCTGTTAGGGGGCGTGGAGTGTTGGGATAGGGGTCTGTTAGGGGGCGTGGAGTGCTGGGATAGGGGTCTGTTAGGGGGCGTGGGATAGGGGTCTGTTAGGGGGCGTGGAGTGTTGGGATATAGGGGTCTGTTAGGGGGCGTGGAGTGCTGGGATAGGGGTCTGTTAGGGGCGGGATAGGGGTCTGTTAGTGCTGGGATAGGGGTCTGTTAGGGGGCGTGGAGTGCTGGGATAGGGGTCTGTTAGGGGGCGTGGAGTGCTGGGATAGGGGTCTGTTAGGGGGCGTGGAGTGCTGGGATAGGGGTCTGTTAGGGGGCGTGGAGTGCTGGGATAGGGGTCTGTTAGGGGGCGTGGAGTGCTGGGATAGGGGTCTGTTAGGGGGCGTGGAGTGCTGGGATAGGGTCTGTTAGGGGGCGTGGAGTGCTGGGATAGGGGTCTGTTAGGGGGCGTGGAGTGCTGGGATAGGGGTCTGTTAGGGGGCGTGGAGTGCTGGGATAGGGGTCTGTTAGGGGGCGTGGAGTGCTGGGATAGGGGTCTGTTAGGGGGCGTGGAGTGCTGGGATAGGGGTCTGTTAGGGGGCGTGGAGTGTTGGGGTAGGGGTCTGTTAGGGGGCGTGGAGTGTTGGGGTAGGGGTCTGTTAGGGGGGGAGTGCGGGATAGGGGTCTGTTGGGGTGTGGAGGGGTCTGTTAGGGGGCGTGGAGTGTTGGGATAGGGGTCTGTTAGGGGCGTGGAGTGTTGGGGTAGGGGTCTGTTAGGGGGCGTGGAGTGTTGGGGTAGGGGTCTGTTAGGGGGCGTGGAGTGCTGGGATAGGGGTCTGTTAGGGGGCGTGGAGTGCTGGGATAGGGGTCTGTTAGGGGGCGTGGAGTGTTGGGGTAGGGGTCTGTTAGGGGGCGTGGAGTGTTGGGGTAGGGGTCTGTTAGGGGGCGTGGAGTGCTGGGATAGGGGTCTGTTAGGGGCGTGGAGTGCTGGGGTAGGGTTCTGTTAGGGGGTGTGGAGTGCTGGGGTAGGGGTCTGTTAGGGGGGTGTTGGGATAGGGGTCTGTTGGGGTGTTGGGGGGTCTGTTAGGGGGCGTGGAGTGTTGGGGTAGGGGTCTGTTAGGGGGCGTGGAGTGCTGGGATAGGGTTCTGTTAGGGGTGTGGAGTGCTGGGGAATTAGGGGGGTGTTGGGGGGTCTGATAGGGGGCGCTGGAGTGCTGGGACAGGGGTCTGTTAGGGGTGTGGAGTGCTGGGATAGGGGTCTGTTAGGAGGGTGGGGGTCTGATAGGGCGGCGCTGAGTGCTGGGACAGGGGTCTGTTAGGAGGGTGTGGAGGGTGTTGGACAGGGGTCTGTTAGGAGGGTGGGGGTGTTGGACAGGGGTCTGTTAGGAGGGTGGGGGTGTTGGACAGGGGTCTGTTAGGAGGGTGGGGGTGTTAGACAGGGGTCTGTTAGGAGGGTGGGGGGTGTTGGACAGGGGTCTGTTAGGAGGGTGGGGGGTGTTGGACAGGGGTCTGTTAGGAAGGTCGGGGGTGTTGGACAGGGGTCTGTTAGGGGGTAGCAGGGAAGAGGACCATGTGATGCTTAACAAAGGACTGAAATGTTTAAATAAAGCTGGCTAACACAACAGCTGCAGTTATAATAACATAGAAATGTACACTCAACACAATACATAAACAATTTTAAAAGGGACGTTTGATAAATCAGTTTGTCAACAAAAAGTATAATGGAGGGAGTGCAATTTCTCTCACAAGGCACAGTCTGGCATGGATTAGCACGTCTCTAGGCTAGGTTCAGCTGCGTTTGGGCCAGCATGGCCCAGTATGGATCGGTTCAGACCGGTTCAGAGCGGTTCAGCTCACTTCTGCTGTCTCAGGCTCTCCAGCAGAATCCTTTTATGGGAGGGATCTAGAACGCCCGCCTCCTCCAAGTCCTCCTCTGTGATGTCACTGAGAAGGAAGAACATGATTGGGTGAGATTCATGAAGTGACATGTTTGATGTTTTATAAGGGACATATTATCTGATTGGAAGAGGGAGCGTGTACCTGAGGAACTCCAGGTCGTCCCAGCCGTTGTGTAGCAGCCCCTCCTCATAGCGCTCCAGGCCCAGACTCTGTAGCCACTCTCCCACAGACGACTCTCCCACAGACAGAGACGAGCTACTGCTTCCCCACAGCGCCTACACACACACACACGTCAAAATAACAACCTATGACCAACATGAGCACTTCTCTTTATGTTTTATTCATAGTCCACACACATCCACACACACACACACACACACACACACACACACACACACACACACACACACACACACACACACACACACACACACACACACACACACACACACACACACACACACACACACACACACACACACACACACCCCCCCCCCCCCACACACACACACACACACACTCATACACACACATCCACCCACACACCCATCCACCCACCACCCACACACACCCACCCACACACACACATCCACCTACACACACACACACACCCATACATCCACCCACACACACACCCATACACACACATCCACCCACAACACACACACACACACACACAGACATACACACCCACACCCACACACCTCCTCTGGTAGGTCTTCAGCGATACTCTCTGTGATGGGGGCTCGGGGAGGGAAGGTGCGACAGGCGTCCCCCAACCCCTGGCCTCTGAGGTGCGGGTGTGCAGAGGGGGCACGGGGAGGAGGGGGGTACTCGCTCTCACTCAGTGTCCTAGCCATTTGCAGCACCGAACACGATTGGTCGTCCAGCCCCCCGGCCCCTCCCGCTCCCCTCCTAAAGCCCTCCCCCAGGACAAAGGCAGGACTAGGATTGGCTGTGGGGATCTTCACCTCGGCCAGGTCGGGGTACAGGGGGCGGGGTTTGGAGAAGGAGGTGTTGGCCATCTCCAGTACTCCTTTAGGGAGGGGGGAAGGGGGGAAGTCAGGAGGAGGACGGTTCAGCGTGCCTCCCACTCCTCCCCCATGGGCTGCACCTCCCCCTGACCCCACCCCCACACTCCCATCATCCTCTTGGGACCCTTCCTCACTGATGGGCCGGACAGGGTGCCCAGCCGAGTTGTGCCTGCGGGGTTGGGATGACCCTGAAGGGGGCATTCCTCTGCCCCCTCCAGGCGGGAGTGCTTTACCGGCCGGGGGGGAGCAGGAGGTGGGAAGGAGCTCTGAGGACAGGGAGGCAGCTGATTGGTTAGGAACGCCCTCCAGGATGTAGTAGGCGGGGTTATTGTAGCTGTTGTTTTTACAGGTGGAGGGGTCTCCCTCTGCAGAATCCTGCTTAGCCCTGGAACACACACAGCATGAGCCCTAGGTGTGTTTGTGAAGAGTGTGCGTGTGTATGTGTAAATTTGAGTGTGAGTGTGAGTGTAAATGTGAGAGTGTGTGTGTTTGTTTAAATGTGAGTTTGAGATGGTGTTTATGTGTGTGTGGGTGTGTGTGTGTGTGTGAGAGTGTGAGAGTGTGTGTGTTTGTTTGTTTAAATGTGAGCTTGAGATTGTGTTTATGTGTGTGTGTGGTGTGGTGTGCGTGGTGTGGTGTGTGTGTGTGTGTGTGTGTGTGTGTGTGTGTGTGTGTGTGTGTGTGTGTGTGTGTGTGTGTGTGTGTGTGTGTGTGGTGTGTGTGTGTGTGTGGTGTGTGTGTGTGTGTGTGTGTGTGTGTGTGTGTGTGTGTGTGTGTGTGTGTGGTGTGTGTGTGTGTGTGTGTGTGTGTGTGTGGTGTGGTGTGGTGTGTGTTACCTGGCTGCAGTCCCCTCCTCCTTGGTGCTCCTCTCCACTTCCTCGCTCACCTTTCCAAGCTCCGCCCCCACGTCTTTGCGTGTCAAAGACGGCCTGCAAGACACAGAGGAACCCACTAAGAACATGATAAGAACACACTAAGAACATGCTAAGAACACACAAAGAACATGCTAAGAACACACTAAGAACATGCTAAGAACACACAAAGAACATGCTAAGAACACACTAAGAACATGCTAAGAACAACTAAGAACACGCTAAGAACACACAAAGAACATGCTAAGAACACACTAAGAACATGCTAAGAACACACAAAAACATGCTAAGAACACACTAAGAACATGCTAAGAACACACAAGAACATGCTAAGAACACACAAGAACATGCTAAGAACACACTAAGAACACGCTAAGAACACACCAAGAACATGCTAAGAACACACAAGGAACATGCTATGGAACACACTAAAAACATTCATGGGTTCACTCCACAGTGTGTTAGGAATGAGTTCATGGTTTCACTCCACAGTGTGGTTAGGAATGAGTTCATGGTTTCACTCCACAGTGTGGTTAGGAATGAGTTCATGGTTTCACTCCACAGTGTGGTTAGGAATGAGTTCATGGTTTCACTCCACAGTGTGGTTAGGAATGAGTTCATGGTTTCACTCCACAGTGTTGTTAGGAATGAGTTCATGGTTTCACTCCACAGTGTTGTTAGGAATGAGTTCATGGTTTCACTCCACAGTGTTGTTAGGAATGAGTTCATGGTTTCACTCCACAGTGTTGTTAGGAATGAGTTCATGGTTTCACTCCACAGTGTGGTTAGGAATGAGTTCATGGTTTCACTCCACAGTGTTGTTAGGAATGAGTTCATGGTTTCACTCCACAGTGTGGTTAGGAATGAGTTCATGGTTTCACTCCACAGTGTGGTTAGGAATGAGTTCATGGTTTCACTCCACAGTGTGGTTAGGAATGAGTTCATGGTTTCACTCCACAGTGTGGTTAGGAATGAGTTCATGGTTTCACTCCACAGTGTGGTTAGGAATGAGTTCATGGTTTCACTCCACAGTGTGGTTAGGAATGAGTTCATGGTTTCACTCCACAGTGTGGTTAGGAATGAGTTCATGGTTTCACTCCACAGTGTGGTTAGGAATGAGTTCATGGTTTCACTCCACAGTGTTGTTAGGAATGAGTTCATGGTTTCACTCCACAGTGTGGTTAGGAATGAGTTCATGGTTTCACTCCACAGTGTGGTTAGGAATGAGTTCATGGTTTCACTCCACAGTGTGGTTAGGAATGAGTTCATGGTTTCACTCCACAGTGTGGTTAGGAATGAGTTCATGGTTTCACTCCACAGTGTGGTTAGGAATGAGTTCATGGTTTCACTCCACAGTGTTGTTAGGAATGAGTTCATGGTTTCACTCCACAGTGTGGTTAGGAATGGGAGTTCAATGGGGGGTTACTCACTTGACGTGGTTAGGGAGTCGTGTCCTGTCGGGGGGCAAGTGGATCTGCCTTCATGGGTCCTCCACAGTGTCTTTATCCACACTGATCCACTCTACAGGACACACATCAATCAACCAATCACACAGTGACACAGTGACACACTAAGACACACACAGAGACACACACAAAGACACACACAAAGACACACAGCCAGTGACACACACAGAGAGACAGAGACACACAGAGACACACACAAAGACACACAGACAGTGACACACACAGAGACACACACAGAGAGACAGAGACACACAGAGACACACACAGACACAGAGACACACACACAGAGACACACACACAGAGACACACACAGAGACACACAGATACACACAGACAGAGACACACAGACACACACACACAGACGCACACAGACACACACACACAGAGACACACACACAGAGACACACAGAGACACACAGCCAGACAGAGACACACACACAGAGACACACAGACACACACACAGGGACACACACAGCCAGACAGAGACACACACACAGAGACACACAGACACACACACAGAGACACACAGAGACACACACAGAGACACACACAGAGACACACACAGCCAGACAGAGACACACACACAGAGACACACACAGAGACACACAGACACACACACAGAGACACACAGAGACACACACAGAGACACACACAGAGACACACACAGCCAGACAGAGACACACACACAGAGGCACACACAGAGACACACACAGAGTGTTACCATAGAGCCTCTCCCTGGTGCCCATCCTCTCTGCTGGCACGCGGACCCTCATAGAACCTCTGATGTTGCCCGTCTCCTCCCCTCTGTGGGACAGGTAGGTATGGAACTGCTGTGCCGTGCTGCCTATCATGGACTTCAGAGCCAACACACACTCTCCTGAGGGGAAGAAACACACACACACCATTAGTATAACACACCAGGGTTTCGTTAGCAGAAAATAGACGGCTTTTGGCAAAAATAAATACATGAAAAGCGATAAATACTTTTTCAAACAAGCCTTGCAGAGCTGAACAAATATTACAACAGATATAATGGAGATCTTTGTGGGCTATACTCGGCCTTGTCTCAGGATGGTAAGTTGGTGGTTGAAGATTTCCCTCTAGTGGTGTGGGGGCTTTTTCAAAGTGGGTGGGGTTATCCTTCCTGTTTGGCCCTGTCTTTTGGGGCAAGTGTCTCCTGACCCCTCCTGTCTCAGCCTCCAGTGCTGCAGTTTTTCAAATCTGTATCCTGTCTTTTTCAAAGGACCTGATCTGTCTTTGACTCCTTGCTGTCCCCAGTCCACCTGGCCATGCTGCTGCTCCAGTTTCAACTGGCCTGGGCCCACCATGTCCCAGTATCCACCTGGCCATGCTCCTGCTCCAGTTTCTCTGTCTTTTGAACATCTTGGTATTCTGTTATTTCCACCAAAGTATCTCTCTTTCTTTCTCTCTCTCGGAGGACCTGAGCCCTTTCAAAGTATGATGGCTCCTTTTCCCCAGTCCACCTGACTGTGCTGCTGCTCCAGTTTCAACTGTTCTGCCTTATTATTATTTGACCATGCTGGTCATTTATGAACATTTGAACATCTTGGTCATGTTCTGTTATAATCTCTACCCGGCACAGCAAATATTACAAGGTTTTGGCCTTCTAGGGAGTTTTTCCTAGCCACCGTGCTTTTACACCTGCATTGTTTGCTGTTTGGGGTTTTAGGCTGGGTTTCTGTACAGCACTTTGAGATATCAGCTGATGTACGAAGGGCTATATAAATAAATTTGATTTGATTTTGATGGCTGAACTCAAATGTGCTGGTTGATATAATACCTGTATTTATGGGAAAGATGTTTGAAAAGGGAATTTTGTTATTAATTGATAACGTAAATTGTAATGGTAGAGTTATGTCCTTCATGGAGTTATCAGAATTGTACGGGAAAGTCTGTTCAATCCAAGAGTACAACAATTGATTACAGCATCGCCCCAAACTGGAGGAGGCAGGTGGCAACAGGAGGAGGTAGGGAACTGGTCTGTCTGCCCAATATAAAGGATCAAACCTGGAGGAGGCAGGTGGCAGCAGGAGGAGGTAGGGAACTGGTCTGTCTGCCCAATATAAAGGATCAAACCTGGAGGAGGCAGGTGGCAACAGGAGGAGGTAGGGAACTGGTCTGTCTGCCCAATATAAAGGATCAAACCTGGAGGAGGCAGGTGGCAGCAGGAGGAGGTAGGGAACTGGTCTGTCTGCCCAATATAAAGGATCAAACCTGGAGGAGGCAGGTGGCAGCAGGAGGTGGTAGGGAACTGGTCTGTCTGCCCAATATAAAGGATCAAACCTGGAGGAGGCAGGTGGCAGCAGGAGGAGGTAGGGAACTGGTCTGTCTGCCCAATATAAAGGATCAAAACTGGAGGAGGCAGGTGGCAGCAGGAGGAGGTAGGGAACTGGTCTGTCTGCCCAATATAAAGGATCAAAACTGGAGGAGGCAGGTGGCAGCAGGAGGAGGTAGGGAACTGGTCTGTCTGCCCAATATAAAGGATCAAACCTGGAGGAGGCAGGTGGCAGCAGGAAGGTAGGGAACTGGTCTGTCTGCCCAATATAAAGGATCAAAACTGGAGGAGGAGGTGGCAGCAGGAGGTGGTAGGGAACTGGTCTGTCTGCCCAATATAAAGGATCAAACCTGGAGGAGGCAGGTGGCAGCAGGAGGAGGTAGGGAACTGGTCTGTCTGCCCAATATAAAGGATCAAACCTGGAGGAGGCAGGTGGCAGCAGGAGGAGGTAGGGAACTGGTCTGTCTGCCCAATATAAAGGATCAAAACTGGAGGAGGCAGGTGGCAGCAGGAGGAGGTAGGGAACTGGTCTGTCTGCCCAATATAAAGGATCAAAACTGGAGGAGGAGGGTGGCAGCAGGAGGAGGTAGGGAACTGGTCTGTCTGCCCAATATAAAGGATCAAAACTGGAGGAGGAGGGTGGCAGCAGGAGGAGGTAGGGAACTGGTCTGTCTGCCCAATATAAAGGATCAAACCTGGAGGAGGCAGGTGGCAGCAGGAGGTGGTAGGAACTGGTCTGTCTGCCCAATATAAAGGATCAAACCTGGAGGATCAATATAAAGGATCAAACCTGGAGGAGGCAGGTGGCAGCAGGAGGAGGTAGGGAACTGGTCTGTTGCCCAATATAAAGGATCAAACCTGGAGGAGGCAGGTGGCAGCAGGAGGAGGTAGGGAACTGGTCTGTCTGCCCAATATAAAGGATCAAAACTGGAGGAGGCCTGGTCTGAATATAAAGGATTGGAGGAGGCAGGTGGAAGGAGGTGGTAGGGAACTGGTCTGTCTGCCCAATAAAGATCAAACCTGGAGGACAGGTGGCAGCAGGAGGAGGTAGGGAACTGGTCTGTCTGCCCAATATAAAGGATCAAACCAGGAGGCAGGTGGCCAGGAGGAGGTGTGGTCTGTCCCCAATATAAAGGATCAAAACTCATGGCAGCAGGAGGAGGCGAACTGGTCTGTCTGCCCAATATAAAGGATCAAAACTGGAGGTGCATCAAAGCTGGGAACTGGTCTGTCTGCCCAATATAAAGATCAAAACTGGAGGAGGAGGGTAGCAGCAGGAGGAGGTGAAAAACTGGAAGGAGGGTGGCAGCACAGGTCTGTCTGCCTAATATAAATGATCAAAACTGGAGGAGGAGGGTGGCAGCAGGAGGAGGTAGGGAACTGAGGGTAGTGAGGACTGCACAACGCCACCAAACTAACATTGATGTGGAAGGCCATGATCATGGACATCAACCACAACCACTGTCATTGACACTGACCCAACTCAGTACAGCCACTTTAATAATGAAAATTGATGGGAAATGATGTAAATATATCACTAGCCACTTTAAACAATGCTACCTTATATAATGTTACTTACCCTACATTATTCATCTCATATGCATATGTATATACTGTACTCTACATCATCGACTGCATCCTTATGTAATACATGTATCACTAGCCACTTTAACTATGCCACTTTGTTTACTTTGTCTACACAATCATCTCATATGTATATACTGTACTCGATACCATCTACTGTATGCTGCTCTGTACCATCACTCATTCATATATCCTTATGTACATATTCTTTATCCCCTTACACTGTGTATAAGACAGTAGTTTTGGAATTGTTAGTTAGATTACTTGTTGGTTATTACTGCATTGTCGGAACTAGAAGCACAAGCATTTCTCTACACTCGCATTAACATCTGCTAACCATGTGTATGTGACAAATAAAATTTGATTTGATTTTTTGATTTGAACTGGTCTGTCTGCCCAATATAAAGGATCAAAACTGGAGGAGGAGAGTGGCAGCAGGAGGAGGTAGGGAACTGGTCTGTCTGCCTAATATAAAGGATCAAAACTGGAAAAGGAATAAAAATAGCCTAAATAAGAAAGTATACCGGTTTCATTTGAGGACCAGGATGTTGACAACTGTGCCATACAGATTGTAAAATAGTTGGGAAGAGATTTTTGATGTATTCCATGGTACAGGGTGTATGGTACAGGGTGTATGGTACAGGGTGTATGGTACAGGGTGTATGGTACAGGGTGTATGGTACAGGGTGTATGGTACAGGGTGTATGATACAGGGTGTATGGTACAGGGTGTATGAGTTGATATATAAAACAACGCAAGATTCAACACTTCCTGCTTTTCAGCTAAAATTATTATATAGAATTCTTGCCACCAACAGAATGTTGAATATTTGGGGCATAAAATAATCAAAGCTCTGCAGACTTTGTTGTGAGGATACAGAATCAATAGACCATTTATTTTGGTATTGTCCTCAGGTAGCCTGTTTCTGGTCTCAGGTTCAGGAATGGCTGAAAATGCATAGATAGATCTTAAATTGACCCTAGAAATAGTACTGTTAGGAGATCTGGAGAGACCGGGTCAGTCAATTACTAATATACTAGTACTGAGAGTAAAAGTATTTATCTTCAACAAGCAATTTGTAGATTCTATTAGATTAGATAGATTGAAATTGTACGTTAAACATCATAGCATAGTTGAAAGATATGTGTTGCGTAGAAACACGAAGTGGGTGGTCAGCAGAGATAGATGGGATGGGCTGAGGGAAGCTGAGGGTTGGGATGGGCTGAGGGAAGCTGAGGGTTGGGATGGGCTGAGGGAAGCTGAGGGAAGCTGAGGGTTGGGATGAGCTGAGGGAAGCTGAGGGTTGGGATGGGCTGAGGGAAGCTGAGGGTTGGGATGAGCTGAGGGAAGCTGAGGGTTGGGATGAGCTGAGGGAAGCTGAGGGTTGGGATGAGCTGAGGGAAGCTGGGGGTTTGGATGAGCTGAGGGAAGCTGAGGGTTGGGATGGGCTGAGGGAAGCTGAGGGTTGGGATGAGCTGAGGGAAGCTGAGGGTTGGTATGTGGAATTGGAGACAAGAGGGAGCAGAGTTGCTGTGAGAGAGAGAATGATGGTCAAAAGATAAAGGGGGGAAAAACGTCAAAATAAAACATAATAAAAGTACGTTTGAATGACACTAAGTGGCAGTGTTTTTACAACTAATGCCGGTTTGCCTGAGACTGATGCTGTGCAGGTGTTTGTACACATGCATATACACACACTCTCATTCAAATCAACACATACAAGAACACACACACACATGTAATACTGCCATGCACACAAACATAAACAGTTGGCATCGCTGTTATGATTTCAGTTGTCCTTGATGTCCTTTTAAATGTATTATTATTATTATTATTATTATTATTATTATTATTATTATTATTATTATTATATATCGTTGCATTGTTGTTTTCTGTTTCCTTTTTAAAAACTTTTTTCTATTTAGTTTATTCTCTTGGTTGTTGGTGCATTGGGGGTTTTTGGGGATGGGGAATGGAATTAATTGTTTTGGGGGTTTTTCTTCCGGAGGGGGGGGCTGTGGGAGGGGTCTCGGTAGGGACAGCTATTGGTTGAGGGACAGCTATTGGGGAACTGTGGGAGGGGTCTCGAATGGTTGAGGGACAGCTATTGGGGAACTGTGGGAGGGGTCTCGAATGGTTGAGGGACAGCTATTGGGGAACTGTGGGAGGGGTCTCGAATGGTTGAGGGACAGCTATTGGGGAACTGTGGGGGGGATCTTGGAGGGTTCGGGTTTCACAAGATTGTGATCATAAAAAAGGAAACTATGACATATATTTAATATATGGGGGGCAGGGTAGCCTAGTGGTTAGAGTGTTGGACTAGTAACCGAAAGGTTGCAAGTTCAAATCCCAGAGCTGACAAGGTACAAATCTGTCGTTCTGCCCCTGAACAGGCAGTTAACCCACTGTTCCTAGGCCGTCATTGAAAATAAGAATTTGTTCTTAACTGACTTGCCTAGTAAAATAAAGGTAAAAAAAAAAATTTAAAAAAAATATATATCACGCACCCTCACACATAAGGACGGCTCTGTTGCAGAAAGACTGATACCTTTTAACGTGTCTTGATGCTGTATCGTTTGTCCTTCATGTTCTAATGCTTTAATGTTACTCCTTCCTTATGGTTTTTTGTAATCAAAAAATCAAAAATCAAATTGGCACTGGCCAACTGTCAGGGAAAATCAAAAGATCACATTGCAATATATATATTTTTTGCCTACTCATTGATTAAATAGGGCTCCCGAGTGGTGTAGCGGTCTAAGGCAATCCATCTCAGTACTAGAGGCGTCACTACAGACTCTGGTTTGATTCCAGGCTGTAACAAGGAAGGCAACAAAATAGTGATCAAGGTAAGATTTGACATCTGTAGCCTACTGCCATGTGAGCATTGCTGCTATGATGTGACACAAACTTGGAGACAGAACACACACACAAACTTGGAGACAGAACACACACACACACTTGGAGACAGAACACACACACACAAACTTGGAGACAGAACACACACACACACACTTGGAGACAGAACACAAACAGACAGACAGTGGTACCATAAGACTCGTATCCATCCAGTGATTTGACGGTGAGCAGCAGGTGTTGGTCCTGGAGATATTCTATCTCAGAGAGGAGGGGCTTCAGCGTGGTCAGCTGCTTATTGGTCCAGCCCACACGCAGGAAGTTGATGTTGTCACTACTTTGACTGTCATTCTCATAACTCTTCTTAAACTCTACGGAGAGAGGGAGAGGGACAGAGCGAGAGAAAGAGAGTGGAAATAAACATGTAATTAAGTCTCTAGAGTAGAACTTTGTGTGTGTGTGTAGTAGAGTAGAGGTCGACCGATTAAATCGGAATGGCTGATTAATTAGAGCCGATTTCAAGTTTTCATAACAATTGGTAATCGGCATTTTTGGACACCGATTATGGCCGATTACATTGCACTCCACGAGGAGACTGCGTGGCAGGCTGACTACCTGTTATACGAGTGCAGCAAGGAGGCAAGGTAAGTTACTAGCTAGCATTAAACGTATCTCATAAAAAACAATCAATCTTAACATAATCACTAGCTAACTACACATGGTTGATGATATTACTAGTTTATCTAGCTTGTCCTGCGTTGCATATAATCGATGTGGTGCCTGTTAATTTATCATCGAATCACAGCCTACTTTGCCAAACGTGTGATTTAACAAGCGCGTTTGCGAAAAAAGCACTGTCATTGCACTAATGTACCTAACCATAAACATCAATGCCTTTCTTTAAATCAATACACAAGTATATATTTTTAAACGTACATATTTAGTTAAAATAAATTCATGTTAGCAGGCAATATTAACTAGGGAAGTTGTGTCACTTCTCTTGCGTTCAGTGCAAGTAGAGTCAGGGTATATGCAGCAGTTTGGGCCGCCTGGCTCGTTGCGAACTAATTTGCCAGAATTGTACGTAATTATGGCATAACATTGATGGTTGTGCAATGTAACAGCAATATTTAGACTTAGGGATGCCAACCGTTAGATAAAATAACAGAACGGTTCCGTATTTCACTGAAAGAATAAATGTTTTGTTTTCGAAATGATAGGTCATTAATATGGTCAAATCCGGAAACTAAGGCTCATACTTTTGTATGTTTCTTATATTATAATTAAGTCTATGATTTGATATTTGATAGAGCAGTCTGACTGAGCGGTGGTAGGTACCAGCAGGCTCGTAAGCATTCATTCAAACAGCACTTTCCTGCGTTTGCCAGCAGCTCTTCACAATGCTTGAAGCACAGCAGTGTTTATGACTTCAAGCCTATCAACTCCTGAGATTAGGCTGGCAATACTAAAGTACCTATTAGAACATCTAATAGTCAAAGGTATATGAAATACAAATGGTATAGAGAGAAATAGTCCTATAATTCCTATAATAACTACAACCTAAAACTTCTTAAAGGGGAATATTGAAGACTCATGTTAAAAGGAACCATCAACTTTCATATGTTCTCATGTTCTGAGCAAGGAACTTAAATGTTAGCTTTCTTACATGGCACATATTGCACTTTTACTTTCTTCTCCTGTCATTATTACAAATATATATATAAAAATCGGCCGATGAATCTGTACCTGCTTTTTTTGGTCCTCCAATAAACGGTATCGGTGTGTGGAGGTGTGTGTGGAGGTGTGTGTGGTGGTGTGTGTGGAGGTGTGTGTGGAGGTGTGTGCCTGTAGGTGTAGGTGTGTGTGTGTGTGTGTAGGTGTGTGTGTGTGTGTGGTGTGTGCCTGTAGGTGTAGGTGTGTGTGGAGGTGTGTGCCTTTAGGTGTAGGTGTGTGTGTGTGTGTGTGTAGGTGTGCCTGTAGGTGTAGGTGTGTGTGTGTGTGTAGGTGTGCCTGTAGGTGTAGGTGTGTGTGTGTGTGTAGGTGTGTGCCTGTAGGTGTAGGTGTGTGTGGAGGTGTGTGCCTGTAGGTGTAGGTGTGTGTGTGTGTGTAGGTGTGTGCGTGTGTGTGTAGGTGTGTGGGTGTGTGTAGGTGTGTGCGTGTGTGTGTAGGTGTGTGGGTGTGTGTAGGTGTGTGCGTGTGTAGGTGTAGGTGTGTGTGTGTGTGTAGGTGTGTGCGTGTGTGTGTAGGTGTGTGGGTGTGTGTGTGTGTGTGTAGGTGTGTGGGTGTGTGTGTAGGTGTGTGGGTGTGTGTGTAGGTGTGTGCGTGTGTGTGTAGGTGTGTGGGTGTGTGTGTGTGTCTCACCCTCCAGGCAGGTAGAGTAGAACTCGATAAAGAACTTGGTTCTGCTGGCCGTCTTCACAATGGCCTCAATATTCTCAAACTCTATATAGGCCTGTTCAGAGGACTTCGGCAGACCTGGAGAGAGAGACAGGAAGAGGGGGTTGGGCAGAGGTGCAACGTTAAAAACCCTTGGCTTATAGTGAGCTGATGAAAAAAAGAACTATGTGGTTGTCATAGCGAGTGGCCGTACCTTTCTTGGAGACAAACTGCGAGGTGACCCCCACCTCAAACGTACCGAACACTGGGGAGTGGTCACTGGTCACCACGTCATCTGTGCAGCCTGAGAGGGAAACATGATTTCATCACATGATGTGCTAAACGCCGGCACTAGGAGTATGAGGCAACTGATACAGAACGTCAGGAGTTATAGCTCAGGGTTTTCCAAACTCAGTCCTCGGGCCCTTAAGGGGTACACGTTTTATTTTTTACCCTAAGACTACACAGCTGATTCAAATGATCAAAGCTTGATGACTGGTTGATTACTTGAATCAGCTGTGTAGTGTGTAGGTGTGTGTGTGTGTGTGTAGGTGTGTGTGTGTGTGTGTGTGTGTGTGTGTGTGTGTGTGTGTGTGTGTGTGTGTGTGTGTGTGTGTGTGTGTGTGTGTGTGTGTGTGTGTGTGTGTGTGTGTGTAGGTGTGTGTGTGTGTGTAGGTGTGTGTGTGTGTGTAGGTGTGTGTGTAGGTGTGTGTGTGTGTGTGTAGGTGTGTGTGTGTGTGTGTGTGTGTAGGTGTGTGTATGTGTGTGTGTGTGTGTGTGTGTAGGTGTGTGTGTGTGTGTAGGTGTGTGTGTGTGTGTGTGTAGGTGTGTGTGTGTGTGTAGGTGTGTGTGTGTGTGTGTGTAGGTGTGTGCCGATACCGATTATTGGAGGACCAAAAAAAGCGGATACAGATTAACCGGCCGATTCTTAGATATATATTTGTAATAATGTGTAATGTAACCTCTTGAGGTCCACAGGACTGAGTTTAGAAAACCTTGTCTATACAGTAAATAGATGTACAGAGTTGTTGAAGATGCAGGGTCTCACCATAGGAGTTACAGACAATGTGAGTCTCAGGGTAAGACTTCCATAGGATCCTGTCACACCAAGACGGGACGTTAGTCCTCATCTGAGAGGACCGAGAGACAGAGAGGGAGAGTGGGAGGGAGAAAGAGAGAGAGAGAGTGGGAGGGAGGAAGAGAGAGACAGGGAGGGAGAGAGAGGCAGAGAGAGAGGGAGAGAGAGGGGGAGGGGTGAGAGAGGGAGAGCGAGAGCAAGAGAGAGAGTGGGAGGGAGGGAGAGGGAGGGGTGAGAGTGAAAGGAAGAGCGAGAGACAGAGAGGGAGAGTGGGAGAGAGAGTGGGAGGGAGGAAGAGAGAGAGAAATAAAGAGAGAGGCGAGAGAGAGGGAAGGGTGAGAGAGCGAGAAAGAGAGAAGGAGGAGGGAGAAAGAGAGACAGGCAGAGAGAGGGAGTAGGAGAGAGGAAGAGAGAGACAGGGAGGAAGAGAGGGAGGAAGAGAGAGACAGAGAGGGAGAGCGGGAGGGAGAGAGGAAGAGAGAGACAGAGAGGGTGAGCGGGAGGGAGAGAGACAGGGAGGGAGAGAGGGAGGGAGAGGGAGGAAGAGAAAGGGAGGTAGAGAGGGAGGGAGAGGGAGGAAGAGAGAGAGGGAGGGAGAAAGGGAGGAAGAGAGAGAAAGAGAGAGAGGGAGGGAGAGACAGAGAGAGAGGGAGGGAGAGAGAGACAGAGAGAGGGGGAGGGCGAGAGGAAGAGAGAGAGGGAGGGAGAGTGGGAGAGAGAGGGAGACAGAGAGAGAGAGAGGGAGAGAGAGAGAGAGAGAGAGAGAGAGAGAGAGAGAGAGAGAGAGAGAGAGAGAGAGGGAGACAGAGAGAGAGAGAGGGAGAGAGAGAGAGAGAGAGAGAGAGAGAGAGAGAGGGAGAGAGAGACAGAGAGAGAGGGAGGGCGAGAGGGAGGAAGAGAGAGACAGAGAGAGAGGGAGGGAGAGAGAGACAGAGAGAGAGGGAGGGAGAGAGAGACAGAGAGAGAGGGAGGGCGAGAGGGAGGGCGAGAGGGAGAGAGACAGGGAGGAAGAGAGAGGGAGGGAGAGAGGGAGGGAGAGAGAGACAGAGAGAGAGGGAGGGTGAGAGAGAGGGAGGGAGAGAGGAAGAGAGAGGGAGACACAGAGAGAGAGAGAGATAGAGAGGGAGGGAGAGAGGAAGAGAGAGACAGGGAGGAAGAGAGAGAGACAGAGGGAGGGAGGGAGAGAGGGAGGGCGAGAGGGAGCGGGAGGAAGAGAGAGAGACAGAGGGAGGGAGGGAGGGAGGGAGAGAGGGAGGGAGAGAGGGAGGTAGGGCGAGAGGAAGAGGGAGGAAGAGAGAGAGACAGAGGGAGGGAGGGAGAGAGGGAGAGGGAGGAAGAAGAGAAGGGGATATGTGAGTGAACAGAGATCTCTCCATCTGAGCCGGAATGTAATTGTGTGTGTTTTCCTACCTTATCAGGAACTACAGTGTCCTGATAAATCCCCACAATGTCCTGATAAATCCCCACAATGTCCTGATAAGTTCCCATGATGTCCTGATAAGTCCCCACAATGTCCTGATAAATCCCCACAATGTCCTGATAAGTCCCCACAATGTCCTGATAAGTCCCCACAATGTCCTGATAAGTCCCCACAATGTCCTAAGTCCCCACAATGTCCTAAGTCCCCACGGTGTCCTGACAAGACCCCACAATGTCCTGATAAATCCCCACAATGTCCTGATAAATCCCCACAATGTCCTGATAAATCCCCACAATGTCCTGATAAGTTCCCATGATGTCCTGATAAGTCCCCACAATGTCCTGATAAATCCCCACAATGTCCTAAGTCCCCACAATGACCTGATAAGTCCGCACAATGTCCTGATAAGTCCCCACAATGTCCTGATAAATCCCCACAATGTCCTAAGTCCCCACAATGACCTGATAAGTCCGCACAATGTCCTGATAAATCCCCACAATGTCCTGATAAGTTCCCATGGTGTCCTGATAAGTCCCCACAATGTCCTGATAAGTCCCCACAATGTCCTGATAAGTCCCCACAATGTCCTAAGTCCCCACAATGTCCTAAGTCCCCACGGTGTCCTGACAAGACCCCACAATGTCCTGATAAATCCCCACAATGTCCTGATAAGTCCCCACAATGTCCTGATAAGTCCCCACAATGTCCTGATAAGTCCCCACAATGACCTGATAAGTCCCCACAATGACCTGATAAGTCCCCACAATGACCTGGTAAGTCCCCACAATGTCCTGATAAGTCCCCACAATGTCCTGATAAGGTAGGAAAACAAGACAATTTTGGAAAAGTCAGGACTTTTTTATGTCCTGAATTTGTTAAAATGCTATTTTAGGCTTAAAGGGGCAATTCACAGTTGCTACATTCACTTTTGTACTTTTTGTTATATGTACCCATTGATTCTTGAAGAATAAAATAAATGCCTCATGAGCTTATTTTAACTGTCGTACCCCATCAGAACCCAAAATAGAAACTTGTTTTATTCCAACGTTTGTAAACAATGCAAATGTAAACAAACACTGTATAGCCTCATAACACGGTTACAACTGTAATGTTGATATCATGGATGGTCAGTCCTTACATCCACAGCTTTGTCTATCCCTCAGCCTTTTACCCAAACAGGGGAGTACGCTTTATGGTTTCTACTGCTGACTGACACTTCATGGAGTTAGGATTAGGTTTCGGGATAGGGAAAACACGATTTGGTATGGGAATACATGTTTAGAATGAAAAAGGGAGTATGTGTGTACATACCCCTGTGGCCTTCTGTTTCTGCCACACGTATGTATCCCTAGACCCACGTTCATACCGGTAGGTGGGTGGGTAGGATATCTCCTCCTCCGCTGTACCAGAGGATACACAAACACACATTACAACAAAGTCTTCCACAGAATATAGCAGAGCGCATAGCGAATGAGGGGAAGGTGTGTGTGTGTGTGTGTGTGTGTGTGTGTGTGTGTGTGTGTGTGTGTGTGTGTGTGTGTGTGTGTGTGTGTGTGTGTGTGTGTGTGTGTGTGT
>NC_060185.1:16508615-16521115 GCF_021184085.1 Oncorhynchus gorbuscha
TGACAACACCTTATTCCCCAATGGGACAATCCCAAACAACTCCTTATTCCCCAATGGGACAATCCCTAACAACACCTTATTCCCCAATGGGACAATCCCTAACAACACCTTATTCCCCAATGGGACAATCCCAAACAACACCTTATTCCCCAATGGGACAATCCCTGACAACACCTTATTCCCCAATGGGACAATCCCAAACAACTCCTTATTCCCCAATGGGACAATCCCTAACAACACCTTATTCCCCAATGGGACAATCCCTGACAACACCTTATTCCCCAATGGGACAATCCCTGACAACACCTTATTCCCCAATGGGACAATCCCTGACAACACCTTATTCCCCAATGGGACAATCCCAAACAACACCTTATTCCCCAATGGGACAATCCCTGACACACCTTATTCTCCAATGGGACAATCCCAAACAACACATTATTCCCCAATGGGACAATCCCTGACAACACCTTATTCCCCAATGGGACAATCCCTAACAACACCTTATTCCCCAATGGGACAATCCCAAACAACACATTATTCCCCAATGGGACAATCCCTGACAACACCTTATTCCCCAATGGGACAATCCCTGACAACACCTTATTCCCCAATGGGACAATCCCTGACAACACCTTATTCCCCAATGGGACAATCCCTGACAACACCTTATTCCCCAATGGGACAATCCCTGACAACACCTTATTCCCCAATGGGACAATCCCTGACAACACTTTATTCCCCAATGGGACAATCACAAACAACACCTTATTCCCCAATGGGACAATCCCTGACAACACTTTATTCCCCAATGGGACAATCCCAAACAACACCTTATTCCCCAATGGGACAATCCCAAACATCACCTTATTCCCCAATGGGACAATCCCTGACAACTCCTTATTCCCCAATGGGACAATCCCTAACAACACCTTATTCCCCAATGGGACAATCCCTGACAACACCTTATTCCCCAATGGGACAATCCCAAACAACACCTTATTCCCCAATGGGACAATCCCAAACAACACCTTATTCCCCAATGGGACAATCCCCGACAACACCTTATTCCCCAATGGGACAATCCCTAACAACACCTTATTCCCCAATGGGACAATCCCTGACAACACCTTATTCCCCAAAGGGACAATCCCTAACAACACCTTATTCCCCAATGGGACAATCACAAACAACACCTTATTCCCCAATGGGACAATCCCTGACAACACCTTATTCCCCAATGGGACAATCCCTGACAACACCTTATTCCCCAATGGAGTGGACTACTATTGACCAGATCCTCATTCATCTCACCGGTTTGTAATCCAGCTCTGTGTGTTCTTTGAGTGCGGTGCGGAGTGAGTCGACCCACTCACGGTCACACACAGAGTTCTCCTGCGTTCCGAACACGTAAAGGTCATGAGGAATGGTTACGGTCATCTCATCCAGCGTCTTCCCCAGCCCACGACACAACAGCCAGGAACCCACCGCCTTGGGGGAGGGCACAGAACCTACACACACACACGCGCGCGCACACACACACACACAAAATCAACATTTGACAGTTTTCCAGACATCAAAATTGTTCTAATGTTGATATGAGTTCTAGTCCTAATGGAATTTTCTCTTCACTTTAGGAGGTTTGACGGGTTTTCTGTAGCATGTAGTGTGTGTGTGTGTGTGTGTGTGTGTGTGTGTGTGTGTGTGTGTGTGTGTGTGTGTGTGTGTGTGTGTGTGTGTGTGTGTGTGTGTGTGTGTGTGTGTGTGTGTGTGTGTGTGTGTGTGTGTGTGTGTGTGTGTGTGTGTGTGTGTGTGTGTGTGTGCTCACCCATGTTCCAGGTCCCTATGTAGATGGAGATCATGTCTGGCTCGTCCTGGTTGGAATGTTTGTTCTTCATCAGCTGCAGCAGCTGACAAAAAGCCTCCCGCTTCTGACAACACGCACAGTGTACAGTCAGTGTACAGTCAGTGTGAGTGTACAGTCAGTGTGAGTGTACAGTCAGTGTACAGTCAGTGTGAGTGTACAGTCAGTGTGAGTGTACAGTCAGTGTACAGTCAGTGTGAGTGTACAGTCAGTGTGAGTGTACAGTCAGTGTACAGTCAGTGTGAGTGTACAGTCAGTGTGAGTGTACAGTCAGTGTACAGTCAGTGTGAGTGTACAGTCAGTGTACAGTCAGTGTGAGTCTATAGTCAGTGTACAGTCAGTGTGAGTCTATAGTCAGTGTACAGTCAGTGTGAGTCTATAGTCAGTGTACAGTCAGTGTGAGTCTATAGTCAGTGTACAGTCAGTGTGAGTCTATAGTCAGTGTACAGTCAGTGTGAGTCTATAGTCAGTGTACAGTCAGTATGAGTCTATAGTCAGTGTACAGTCAGTGTGCAGTCAGTGTGAGTCTATAGTCAGTGTACAGTCAGTGTGAGTCTATAGTCAGTGTACAGTCAGTGTGAGTCTATAGTCAGTGTACAGTCAGTGTACAGTCAGTGTGAGTCTATAGTCAGTGTACAGTCAGTGTACAGTCAGTGTGAGTGTACAGTCAGTGTACAGTCAGTGTACAGTCAGTGTGAGTGTACAGTCAGTGTGAGTCTATAGTCAGTGTACAGTCAGTGTACAGTCAGTGTGAGTGTACAGTCAGTGTGAGTCTATAGTCAGTGTACAGTCAGTGTGAGTGTACAGTCAGTGTGAGTCTATAGTCAGTGTACAGTCAGTGTGAGTGTACAGCCAGTGTACAGTCAGTGTGAGTCTATAGTCAGTGTACAGTCAGTGTGAGTGTATAGTCAGTGTACAGTCAGTGTGAGTGTACAGTCAGTGTACAGTCAGTGTGAGTGTACAGTCAGTGTACAGCCAGTGTGAGTGTACAGTCAGTGTACAGTCAGTGTGAGTGTACAGTCAGTGTGAGTCTATAGTCAGTGTACAGTCAGTGTACAGTCAGTGTGAGTGTACAGTCAGTGTGAGTGTATAGTCAGTGTACAGCCAGTGTGAGTGTACATTCAGTGTACAGCCAGTGTGAGTGTACAGTCAGTGTACAGTCAGTGTGAGTGTACAGTCAGTGTACAGCCAGTGTGAGTGTACAGTCAGTGTACAGCCAGTGTGAGTGTACAGTCAGTGTACAGTCAGTGTGAGTGTACAGTCAGTGTGAGTGTGTAATGGAGGACTTGGTAGACTGTATATTCTTTGCTATAGGACAATTCCATGGTAACAGAGTGATGCTGAAAACACATTTAGTTGAAAAACAGTGCAGATGAAAAGAATGACGGCAAAAACAGTCCTTCTGAAACCAAACGTAGCGTCTGCACCATTGTTCAAGTAAATGGGCTTTTCTATGGAAATGGTTAAATGTAGTCCTTGTGCACAGAGTTGAATGCTTTGTTTAACTATTACTGATTGTGTTTGCTCCCAGGTGCTGATCAAGTCTCAGATGACAGAGAGGTGGAGTACAGTTGTGTTTGAAGGGTAAATGTTTGGACTAAACTAATGATATTTATCCATTGTTTCTTGAAGAATATAACTTCCCTCAGCAGCTTAGTTCAACACTGGTCGTACGCCATCAGAACCCCAAATATAAGCCTGTTTCACTCCAATCTTTGTAAACAAAGTAAATGTAAACAAAAACTGTGCAGCCTCAAAACATGGTTAGAACTGTAATTCTGGGCCTCCCGAGTGGCGCAGCGGTCTAAGGCACTGCATCGCAGTGTTATGCCGTCACTCCAGCATGAGGTTCGATCCCAGGCTGTGTCACAACCGGCCGTGATCGGGAGTCCCACAGGGCGGCGCACAATTGGCCCAGCGTCGTCCGGGTTAGGGTTTGGCTGGGGTAGGCTGTCATTGTAAATAATAATTTCTTGTTTACTGACTTGCCTAGTTAAATAAAGGTTATATTTTTAAAAATAAAATAGGACACTTTGTTATTGTTTCAACTTGGCGGTTTAATGAAAATTGGCGGTTTAATGAAAATGAGGATTCACACAGTCCAAGGCACAGCACAGTCCAAGGCACAGCACAGTCCAAGGCACAGCACAGTCCAAGGCACAGCACAGTCCAAGGCACAGCACAGTCCAAGGCACAGCACAGTCCAAGGCACAGCACAGTCCAAGGCACAGCACAGTCCAAGGCACAGCACAGCTCTGTGTATGAGGCCCCGTGCTAGTAAGAGCTTGATTGACAGCTTTGAGTGTAAACAAAGTCTTTGTTTATTCACAGCCTTCCGTGTGTGTGTGTGTGTGTGTGTGTGTGTGTGTGTGTGTGTGTGTGTGTGTGTGTGTGTGTGTGTGTGTGTGTGTGTGTGTGTGTGTGTGTGTGTGTGTGTGTGTGTGTGTGTGTGTGTGTGATAAACCATAGTGTGAATCTGAAAGCAAACTTTTTATAGAATATACAGTAGATTTGCATGCCCCATGCTTCCTTGTGTGTGTGTCTGTGTGTGTCTGTGTGTGTCTGTGACTGTGACTGTGTGTGTGTCTGTGTCTGTGTCTGTGTCTGTGTCTGTGTGTGTGTGTGTGTGTGTGTGTGTGTGTGTGTGTGTGTGTGTGTGTGTGTGTGTGTGTGTGTGTGTGTGTGTGTGTGTGTGTGTGTGTACCTTAGCGCTGGCGAAGATGAAGTCTTTCCTCTGGCTCTTCTCCTTGTCCTTCTCAAACACGATGCCCAGCTTGTTCTGAACACGTTGAGACTTGATCAGCTGACGGACTGAGGGAGAGAAACACGGAGAGAAACAACGAGTGTGAGTATCTTCTCACTTTCGACGTGTGTGTGTGTGTGTGTGTGTGTGTCCTTACTCTTGTGGTGTGTGAAGGTGTTCCAGTCCTCCTGGTTGTCCTTCATCTTCTTCATCACCACTAGCTTCCCTCCCTCCACGTCCACAGACAGACTGTGCTTCTGACTCTTCCCTATTTTAGTCAGGTCTGCCAGGTACACATCCAACTTCACCTGGCGGGACAGAGGGGAGACACACACAGACAGACGGACGGACAGACAGACAGACAGACGGACGGGGACAGACAGACGGACGGACGGACGGACAGACACAGACAGACAGACAGACGCACACAGACAGACAGACGCACACAGACAGACAGACACAGACAGACACAGACAGACACACACAGACAGACACAGACAGACAGACACAGACAGACAGACACAGACAGACAGACACAGACAGACAGACACAGACAGACACACACACACAGACGGACGGACAGACACAGACAGACACACACAGACAGACGGACGGACGGACAGACACAGACAGAAAGACAGACACACAGACGAACAGACACAGACAGACAGACGGACGGGCGGACAGACACAGACAGACAGACGGACAGACACAGACAGACGGACGGACAGACAGACACAGACAGACGGACAGACAGACACAGACAGACGGACAGACAGACAGACACAGACAGACGGACAGACAGACACAGACAGACAGACAGACAGACGGACGGACGGACGGACGGACGGACGGACGGACAGACAGACAGACAGACGGATGGACAGACGGATGGACAGACACAGACAGACGGATGAACAGACACAGACAGACGGATGGACAGACACAGACAGACGGACGGACAGACACAGACAGACAGACGGATGGACAGACACAGACAGACAGACAGACACAGACAGACAGACGGATGGACAGACACAGACAGACGGATGGACAGACACGGACAGACGGACAGACACAGAGACAGACACAGAGACAGACAGGACAAAACCAGAATTCTTTATTCACATAATAAACTACAGCTTCTTCAGTGTGAAATAGAGACAGCTGTACTACTACCGGTGTCACCACCAGGGGGAGTCTGTGTGTCGATGCACAGTCAGTTCAGTAAACTCTCCTCCATGTTGGGACCAAGCATTGTATGAAAACAGTATCATCTGGGTTCTCAGTGGAATGTATCCTAGATCTTTTAGTATCAATAAAACAATAAATATAACAATAAAATACATCAACGTCACAGAGCTCAGTACAGTTACAGTATAGCTCTGTCTGGATGGAAGTTTTGATACAGTCGTTGCTCTGTCTGGGATGAGTCTGACATGGTGGTTTTATGAGGATCACCCCAGCCCCCCCCACACACACACACACACACACACACACACTTCAGTGGATGTGAAACATTCTGACGTAGCTCCTGAACCGCTGTATAAATCACACAGGGGAGAGGAGATGACTGACTGCTAATCCGTGTCTGCTGACTCCCCAGTCTAGGGTAGTCTGACTGATCTACAAATGACCTATTATCATAAATAACTACACATTATCGTTTATAGATCAGTCATTAAATCTCAATTTACCCATAATGCATCACGGATTTGATGCTCTCGAACACGGCCATTGTCTCTCAGAGTGGATAACCAACCAATGAGTCAATCAATGTCCAGCTCCATTTAAACTATGACCAATGGACGTTGAGCTTCTCACATCCAGCTGTTTCTAACTTCATAAACACGGAACAGATCCAGGGGTGTTAATCTGGGTGTAGAGTGTTAATCAGTTAACCCCGTGTTAATCTGGGTGTAGAGTGTTAATCAGTTAACCCAGTGTTAATCTGGGTGTAGAGTGTTAATCAGTTAACCCAGTGTTAATCTGGGTGTAGAGTGTTAATCAGTTAACCCAGTGTTAATCTGGATGTAGAGTGTTAATCAGTTAACCCAGTGTTAATCTGGGTGTAGAGTGTTAATCAGTTAACCCCGTGTTAAAATGGGTGTAGAGTGTTAATCAGTTAACCCAGTATTAATCTGGGTGTAAAGTGTTAATCAGTTAACCCAGTGTTAATCTGGGTGTAGAGTGTTAATCAGTTAACCCAGTGTTAATCTGGGTGTAGAGTGTTAATCAGTTAACCCAGTGTTAATCTGGGTGTAGAGTGTTAATCAGTTAACCCCGTGTTAAAATGGGTGTAGAGTGTTAATCAGTTAACCCAGTATTAATCTGGGTGTAAAGTGTTAATCAGTTAACCCAGTGTTAATCTGGATGTAGAGTGTTAATCAGTTAACCCAGTGTTAATCTGGGTGTAGAGTGTTAATCAGTTAACCCAGTGTTAATCTGGGTGTAGAGTGTTAATCAGTTAACCCCGTGTTAATCTGGGTGTAGAGTGTTAATCAGTTAACCCCGTGTTAATCTGGGTGTAGAGTGTTAATCAGTTAACCCCGTGTTAATCTGGGTGTAGAGTGTTAATCAGTTAACCCAGTGTTAATCTGGGTGTAGAGTGTTAATCAGTTAACCCAGTGTTAATCTGGGTGTAGAGTGTTAATCAGTTAGCCCAGTGTTAATCTGGGTGTAGAGTGTTAATCAGTTAACCCAGTGTTAATCTGGGTGTAGAGTGTGAATCAGTTAACCCAGTGTTAATCTGGGTGTAGAGTGTGAATCAGTTAACCCAGTGTTAATCTGGGTGTAGAGTGTTAATCAGTTAACCCAGTGTTAATCTGGGTGTAGAGTGTTAATCAGTTAACCCAGTGTTAATCTGGGTGTAGAGTGGTAATCAGTTAACCCAGTGTTAATCTGGGTGTAGAGTGTTAATCAGTTAACCCAGTGTTAATCTGGATGTAGAGTGTTAATCAGTTAACCCAGTGTTAATCTGGGTGTAGAGTGTTAATCAGTTAACCCCGTGTTAAAATGGGTGTAGAGTGTTAATCAGTTAACCCAGTATTAATCTGGGTGTAGAGTGTTAATCAGTTAACCCAGTGTTAATCTGGATGTAGAGTGTTAATCAGTTAACCCAGTGTTAATCTGGGTGTAGAGTGTTAATCAGTTAACCCAGTGTTAATCTGGGTGTAGAGTGTTAATCAGTTAACCCAGTATTAATCTGGGTGTAGAGTGTTAATCAGTTAACCCAGTGTTAATCTGGGTGTAGAGTGTTAATCAGTTAACCCAGTATTAATCTGGGTGTAGTGTTAATCAGTTAACCCAGTGTTAATCTGGGTGTAGAGTGTTAATCAGTTAACCCAGTGTTAATCTGGGTGTAGAGTGTTAATCAGTTAACCCAGTGTTAATCTGGGTGTAGAGTGTTAATCAGTTAACCCAGTGTTAATCTGGGTGTAGAGTGTTAATCAGTTAACCCAGTGTTAATCTGGGTGTAGAGTGTTAATCAGTTAACTCAGTGTTAATCTGGGTGTAGAGTGTTAATCAGTTAACCCAGTGTTAATCTGGGTGTAGAGTGTTAATCAGTTAACCCAGTGTTAATCTGGGTGTAGAGTGTTAATCAGTTAACCCAGTATTAATCTGGGTGTAGTGTTAATCAGTTAACCCAGTGTTAATCTGGGTGTAGTGTGATAATCAGTTAACCCAGTGTTAATCTGGGTGTAGAGTGTTAATCAGTTAACCCAGTGTTAATCTGGGTGTAGAGTGTTAATCAGTTAACCCAGTGTTAATCTGGGTGTAGAGTGTTAATCAGTTAACCCAGTGTTAATCTGGGTGTAGAGTGTTAATCAGTTAACCCAGTGTTAATCTGGGTGTAGAGTGTTAATCAGTTAACTCAGTGTTAATCTGGGTGTAGAGTGTTAATCAGTTAACCCAGTGTTAATCTGGGTGTAGAGTGTTAATCAGTTAACCCAGTGTTAATCTGGGTGTAGAGTGTTAATCAGTTAACCCAGTATTAATCTGGGTGTAGTGTTAATCAGTTAACCCAGTGTTAATCTGGGTGTAGAGTGTTAATCAGTTAACCCAGTGTTAATCTGGGTGTAGAGTGTTAATCAGTTAACCCAGTATTAATCTGGGTGTAGTGTTAATCAGTTAACCCAGTGTTAATCTGGGTGTAGAGTGTTAATCAGTTAACCCAGTGTTAATCTGGGTGTAGAGTGATTAGACATGGCAACCTAAAGAATTTAGATCACGTTCAGCAAGCTCATTACTCAACTCAGCTGCAGTGCGTGTTTACACAGAGTTAAAGTAGTTCCATTTAAATTTGTTAATTACGGAACGTTTCCATCTTAAATTCATGAAAGAGAATTCAAATGCCTATGTCCTGAAATGGACCATGACCCCCAGGCAGCCGTGGTGTTTACATCTCTAGAGCGCTAGCTAGCTGAGGCGTCCACTTCCTGGTTACTGATAGTGATTATCCTTCCATCACACCCACTCTGTAGTTATCAGCACAGCGTTGAGGGCTCTAGTCTCTACACTCTGGTCACATCAGTCATTTAACTATCACATCCTGAGAGAGGGAGGTCGGACCACAGCCATGATGTCCATGAGGATGTCACAGAGCAGACAAAACTGTTCATTTATCTGACTGGCTCCCAGGGTAGAAAACCACTTCCTGGAGAATCTAGGAATTCCGAGCCACACCCACTGATTGGTCAGCCTGTGGACCAATGGGACAGGGGAGGGGGTGGGGTATATCTCAAAGTGTGTGTGTGCATGTACCTCAAAGGCCTGTACAGGGATGGTTTTGCTGTGGCGTGTGAGAGGAGGAGGAGAGGAGAGAGTGGACAAACTCATATCTTGCACAGCCTTCAGAGCCTAGAAAGAGAAAAGGAAAGAGAGAGGGAAGAGTGAGGGGGGATTACATTAACTACAGGGTTAAGAAACCTGAAGAACCACAGTGTAAGGTGTGTAATTAGAAACCTGAACAACCACAGTATAAGGTGTGTAATTAGAAACCTGAAGAACCACAGTATAAGGTGTGTAATTAGAAATTAGAAACCTGAACAACCACAGTATAAGGTGTGTAATTAGAAACCTGAAGAACCACAGTATAAGGTGTGTAATTAGAAACCTGAAGAACCACAGTATAAGGTGTGTAATTAGAAACCTGAAGAACCACAGTATAAGGTGTGTAATTAGAAACCTGAAGAACCACAGTATAAGGTGTGTAATTAGAAACCTGAAGAACCACAGTATAAGGTGTGTAATTAGAAACCTGAAGAACCACAGTATAAGGTGTGTAATTAGAAACCTGAAGAACCACAGTATAAGGTGTGTAATTAGAAACCTGAAGAACCACAGTATAAGGTGTGTAATTAGAAACCTGAAGAACCACAGTATAAGGTGTGTAATTAGAAACCTGAACAACCAATCCTTCTCTCTCCCTCTTCCTCCCACTCCCATCTCCCCCTCCCTCCCCCTCTCTCTCCTTCCTTTAATCTTCTCCCTCCCTCCCCCTCACTCTCTGTCTTTTCCCTCCCTCCCCTCCCTCTCTCATCTTCTCCCTCCCCCTCCCTCTCCCATCTTCTCCCTCCCCTTCCATCTTCTCCCTTCCCCTCCCTCTCCCATATTCTCCCTCCCCTCCCATCTTCTCCCTCTCCCTCCTCTCCCATCTTCCCCCCTCCCATCTTCTCCCTCCCCCTCCCTCTCTCATCTTCTCCCTCCCCTCCCTCTCTCATCTTCTCCCTCCCCCCCTCTCTCATCTTCCCCTCCCCCTCCCTCACCCATCTTCCCCTCCCCTCCCATCTTCTCCCTCTCCCTCCTCTCCCATCTTCTCCCTCCCCCTCCCCCTCTCATCTTCTCCCCCCTCCCCCTCCCTCTCCCATCTTCTCCCTCCCCCTCCCATCTTCTCCCTCTCCCTCTCCCTCCTCTCCCATCTTCTCCCTCCCCCTCCCTCTCCCATCTTCTCCCTCCCCCTCCCTCTCCCATCTTCTCCCTCCCCCTCCCATCTTCTCCCTCCCCTCCCATCTTCTCCCTCCCCTCCCTCTCTCATCTTCTCCCTCCCCCTCCCTCACCCATCTTCTCCCTCCCCTCCCATCTTCTCCCTCTCCCTCCTCTCCCATCTTCTCCCTCCCCTCCCTCTCTCATCTTCTCCCTCCCCCTCCCTCTCCCATCTTCTCCCTCCCCCCCCCTCTCTCATCTTCTCCCTCCCCCTCCCTCTCTCATCTTCTCCCATCTTCTCCCTCCCCCTCCCTCTCCCATCTTCTCCCTCCCCCTCCCTCTGTAGCTCAGTTGGTAGAGCATGGCGCTTGTAACGCCAGGGTAGTGGGTTCGATCCCCGGGACCACCCATACGTAGAATGTATGCACACATGACTGTAAGTCGCTTTGGATAAAAGCGTCTGCTAAATGGCATATATTATTATTATTATTATCTTCTCCCTCCCCTCCCTCTCCCATCTTCTCCCTCCCGCTCCTGCTCCCATCTTCTCCCTCCCCTCCCTCTCCTATCTTCTCCCTCCCCCTCCCTCTCTCATCTTCTCCCTCCCCCTCCCATATTCTCCCTCCCGCTCCCATCTTCTCCCTCCCGCTCCCGCTCCCATCTTCTCCCTCCCCCTCCCATCTTCTCCCTCCCCCTCCCATCTTCTCCCTCCCCCTCCCATCTTCTCCCTCCCCCTCCCATCTTTTCCCTCCCGCTCCCATCTTCTCCCTCCATGTGTAACCTGAGCTCTGGGGCCCAGACAGAGGGGAGAGGGGACATAGAATTTGAATGACTATTAGATAATATTTCTATGGAGGGTGTGGGGGAGTCCTCTCTCTCTTCACCCCAGCTCAGAGCACACCCGCTGGGCTACAGCCACCACCCGCCGCCCATCATGGCAGACGATCCATCAGAGGGAGGAGGTTAACTAAACACACTCACTAACAGCTGCGTGTGTGTGAGTGTGTGCTTGTGCCTGTGTGGTGCAGGCTTACCTTCTTCTCTATAGAAGACAGTAAGTCTTTGAGGATGGCCAGTTTAGTAACCAGATTCTCCAACTCCTGATCTCCACCCTGATTCACCGACTACGGAGGAAAACAGACAGTTACGACACACAGACGTTACAACAGACAGTTACGACACACAGACGGTTATGACAGCCAGTTAAGAAAGACAGACAGTTACGACAGACAGACACAACAGACAGATAGTTACGACAGACAGACACAACAGACAGACAGACACAGACACACACACACACTAGATGATATGTAGACATGAGCCCATTGTGTGAGGAAAGTTTGAGGGGAAAGGAGGTCTGGCCCTTTAAGACCATGTGTGTGTGTGTGTGTGTGTGTGTGTGTGTGTGTGTGTGTGTGTGTGTGTGTGTGTGTGTGTGTGTGTGTGTGTGTGTGTGTGTGTGTGTGTGTGTGTGTGTGTGTGTGTGTGTGATTACAGCGTGACTCTCTCAAGCACAGCCGTCTCTAGGAACTCTAGATGTTTCTCTCTGGGGGGACAAATATCTCTTTCCTCATGACCCCCAGTGTACTCAGGAGCATTGTGTGTGTGTGTTCAAGATAGAAAATGTAGAGTACCTGCTGTATCATCTTGGACACTATGAAGGCACTCTGTTGGTCAAACACCTTGGACAGGATCTCCAGCCCAGACAGAACCTTATCCACCTCCCTACACACACACACACACACACACACACACACACACACACACACACACACACACACACACACACACACACACACACACACACACACACACACACACACACACACACACACACACACACACACACACACACACACACACACACAGGTTTTTGAGTGTGTGTGCATGCGTGCATGTGTCACCAAGAGAAGTTGAGAGTTGTGTGTGTTTGTGTCTCACCCGTTGAGGCGTTTGCAGGAGGACACC
>NC_060185.1:16523615-16553615 GCF_021184085.1 Oncorhynchus gorbuscha
TTCTAGTTCCGACAGTTCAGCAATGCATAACATTCATATCTAACAATTACACAACAAATACCTAATACACACAAATCTAAGTAAAATGAATGGAATAAGAATATATGAATATAAATATAAGCAATGTCAGAGCGGCATAGGCAATAGATCGTACAGAATACAGTATATACATATGAGATGAGTAATATAAGATATGTTAACATTGCTAAAGTGGGATTATTAAAGTGACTAGTGTTCCATTTATTAAAGTGGCCAATGATTTCAAGTCTGTATGTAGGCAGCAGCCACTCTGTGCTAGTGATGGCTGTTTAGCAGTCTGATGGCCTTGAGATAGAATCTGTTTTTCAGTTTCTTGGTCCCAGCTTTGATGCACCTGTACTGACCTCGCCTGCTGGATGGTAGCGGGCTAAACAGGCAGTGGCTTGGGTGGTTGTTGTCCTTGATTGTCTTTTTGACCTTCCTGTGACATCGGGTGCTGTAGGTGTCCTGGAAGGCAGGTAGTTTGCCCTCGGTGATGCGTTGTGCAGACCTCACCACCCTCTAGAGAGCCCTGTGGTTGTGGGCGGTGCAGTTGCCGTACCAGGCGGTGATACAACCTGACAGCATGCTCTCAATTGTGCATTTGTAAGGTTTGTGAGGGTTTTAGGTGACAATACACAATTCTTCAGCCTCCTGAGGTTGAAGAGGCACTGCTGCGCCTTCTTCACCACACTGTCTGTGTGGGTGGACTATTTCAGTTTGTCAGTGATATGTACGCTGAGGAACTTGAAACTTTCCAGCTTCTCCACTACTGTCCCGTCGATGTGGATAGGGGGGTGCTCCCTCTGCTGTGTCCTGGAGTCCACGATCATCTCCTTTGTTTTGTTGACATAGAGTGAGGTTATTTTCCTGACACTACTGTTGAGGATCAGTGAAGTGGAGATGTTGTTTTCCTACCTTCACTACCTGGGGTCGGCAGATCAGGAAGTCCAGGATCCAGTTGCACAGGGTGGGGTTGAGATCCAGGACCCTGAGCAGTAGTCAATGAACAGCATTCTTACATAGGTATTCCTCTTGTCAAGATGGGACAGGGCAGTGTACAGTGTGATGGTGATTGCATTGTCTGTGGACTTATTTGGGCAGTAAGCAGATTGAAGTGGGTCTATGGTGGCAGGTAAGGTGGAGGTTATATTATCCTTTACTAGGTACTCAAGCACTTCAATACGACAGAAGTGAGTGCTACGGGGCAATAGCCATTTAGTTCAGTTACCTTTGCATTCTTGGGTACAGGAACAATGGTGGCCATCTTGAAGCATGTGGGGATAGCAGACTGGGATAGGGATTGATTGAAAATGTCCGTAAACACACCAGCCAGCTGGTCTGCGCATGCTCTGAGGATGCGGCGAGGGATGCCGTCTGAGCCTGCTGCCTTGCGGGGGTTAACACGTTTAAATATCTTACTCACTTCGGCCACAGAGAAGGAGAAGCCACAGTCCTTGGTAGCAGGCCGCGTCGTTGACACTACTATCCTCAAAGCGGGCAAAGAAGGTGTTAAGTTTGTTTGGAAGCAAGATGTCGGTGTACGCGACAGGGCTGGTTTTCCTTTTGTATTACTTGATTGTCTGTAGACCCTGCCACATACAGTTGAAGTCAGAAGTTTACATACACCTTAGCCAAATACATTTAAACTCAGTTTTTCACAATTGCTGACCGGTCTATCGATGTCACCGCATGAAGAGGAATAAACAGACTCACCCCATCGCGACGTCCCCCAAAGGCTAACTCTCTAGCCCTTGCTATCTCCTTGCTTGCTAATTTGGCCTGCTAACTGCTAGCTTGTTAGCCCTGGTCCGCTAACTGCTACCTTGTTTACCCCGGCCTGTTAACTGTTAGCTTGTTAGCACAGGCCTGCTAACCGTCTGCATCGCCGCGTCCCAAACACTCACTGGACCCATATGTACTTTCTATCTCTTTCCGATTTTAAAATTGTTTATACCTACCGGAAACCTGCCTCACCCAATGTGATACGGAATCGCTATTATTTTTAATTTTTAGAACACACTCAAGAACCTCCAGAAGCTAACCAGCTAACTAGCTACAAGCTATTTAGTCATTGTTAGTTTTTTAACCTGGATAACACTCGCCAGTCCAGCTTCCCTGCCCCATCCACCGCTGCCCCCTGGACATTGATCACTTGGCTACATAGCTGATGTACGCTGGACTGTCCATTAATCACGGTACTCCATTCTGCTTGTTTGTTTTATCTGTCGACCCGTTGCCTAGTCAACGCCATTTTACCTGCTGTTGTTGTGCTAGCTGATTAGCTGTTGTTGTCTCACCTACTGTTTTAGCTAGCTTTCCCAATTCAACACCTGTGATTACTGTATGCCTCGCTGTATGTCTCTCTCAAATGTCAATATGCCTTGTATACTGTTGCTCAGGTTAGTTATCATTGTTTTAGTTCACAATGGAGCCCCTAGTTCCACTCTTTATACCCCTGATACCTCCTTTGTCCCACCTCCCACACATGCGGTGACCTCACCCATTACAACCAGCATGTCCAGAGATACAACCTCTCTCATCATCACCCAGTGCCTGGGCTTACCTCCGCTGTACCCGCACCCCACCATACCCCTGTCTGTGCATTATGCCCTGAATATATTCTACCATGCCCAGAAACCTGCTCCTCTTATTCTCTGTCCCCAACGCTCTAGGCGACCAGTTTTGATAGCCTTTAGCCGCACCCTCATACTACTCCTTCTCTGTTCCGCGGGTGATGTGGAGGTAAACCCAGGCCCTGCATGTCCCCAGGCACCCTCATTTGTTGACTTATTTGATCGAAAAAGCCTTGGTTTCATGCATGTCAACATCAGAAGCCTCCTCCCTAAGTTTGTTTTACTCACTGCTTTATCACACTCTGCTAACCCTGATGTCCTTGCCGTGTCTGAATCCTGGCTCAGGAAGGCCACCAAAAATGTTCATACCCAACTATAACATCTTCCGTCAAGATAGAACTGCTAAAGGGGGAGGAGTTGCAGTCTACTGCAGAGATAGCCTGCAAAGTAATGTCATACTTTCCAGGTCCATACCCAAACAGTTCGAACTACTAATTTTGAAAAACACTCTCTCCAGAAATAAGTCTCTCACTGTTGCCGCCTGCTACCGACCCCCCTCAGCTCCCAGCTGTGCCCTGGACACCATTTGTGAATTGATCGCCCCCCATCTAGCTTCAGAGTTTGTTCTGTTAGGTGACCTAAACTGGGATATGCTTAACACCCCGGCAGTCCTACAATCTAAGCTAGATGCCCTCAATCTCACACAAATAATCAAGGAACCCACCAGGTACAACCCCAACTCTGTAAGCAAGGGCACCCTCATAGACGTCATCCTGACCAACTGGCCCTCCAAATACACCTCCGCTGTCTTCAACCAGGATCTCAGCGATCACTGCCTCATTGCCTGTATCCGCTACGGAGCCGCAGTCAAACGACCACCCCTCATCACTGTCAAACGCTCCCTAAAACACTTCTGTGAGCAGGCCTTTCTAATCGACGTGGCCCGGGTATCCTGGAAGGATATTGACCTCATCCCGTCAGTTGAGGATGCCTGGTCATTCTTTAAAAGTAACTTCCTCACCATTTTAGATAAGCATGCGCCGTTCAAAAAATGCAGAACTAAGAACAGATACAGACCTTGGTTCACTCCAGACTTGACTGCCCTCGACCAGCACAAAAACATCCTGTGGCGGACTGCAATAGCATCGAATAGTCCCCGCGATATGCAACTGTTCAGGTAAGTCAGGAACCAATACACACAGTCAGTCAGGAAAGCTAAGGTCAGCTTCTTCAGGCAGAAGTTTGCATCCTGTAGCTCCAACTCCAAAAAGTTCTGGGACACTGTGAAGTCCATGGAGAACAAGAGCACCTCCTCCCAGCTGCCCACTGCACTGAGGCTAGGTAACACGGTCACCACCGATAAATCCATGATTATCGAAAACTTCAACAAGCATTTCTCAACGGCTGGCCATGCCTTCCGCCTGGCTACTCCAACCTCGGCCAACAGCTCCACCCCCCCCGCAGCTCCTCGCCCAAGCCTCTCCAGGTTCTCCTTTACCCAAATCCAGATAGCAGATGTTCTGAAAGAGCTGCAAAAACTGGACCCGTATAAATCAGCTGGGCTTGACAATCTGGACCCGCTATTTCTGAAACTATCCGCCGCCATTGTCGCAACCCCTATTTACCAGCCTGTTCAACCTCTCTTTCATATCGTCTGAGATCCCCAAGGATTGGAAAGCTGCCGCAGTCATCCCCCTCTTCAAAGGGGGAGACACCCTGGACACAAACTGTTACAGACCTATATCCATCCTGCCCTGCCTATCTAAGATCTTCGAAAGCCAAGTTAACAAACAGGTCACTGACCATCTCGAATCCCACCGTACCTTCTCCGCTGTGCAATCTGGTTTCCGAGCCGGTCACGGGTGCACCTCAGCCACACTCAAGGTACTAAACGATATCATAACCGCCATCGATAAAAGACAGTACTGTGCGGCCGTTTTCATCGACCTTGCCAAGGCTTTCGACTCTGTCAATCACCATATTCTTATCGGCAGACTCAGTAGCCTCGGTTTTTCGGATGACTGCCTTGCCTGGTTCACCAATTACTTTGCAGACAGAGTTCAGTGTGTCAAATCGGAGGGCATGCTGTCCGGTCCTCTGGCAGTCTCTATGGGGGTGCCACAGGGTTCAATTCTCGGGCAGACTCTTTTCTCTGTATATATCAATGATGTTGCTCTTGCGCGGGCGATTCCCTGATCCACCTCTACGCAGACGACACCATTCTATATACTTTCGGCCCGTCATTGGACACTGCGCTATCTAACCTCCAAACGAGCTTCAATGCCATACAACACTCCTTCCGTGGCCTCCAACTGCTCTTAAACGCTAGTAAAACCAAATGCATGCTTTTCAACCGATCGCTGCCTGCACCCACATGCCCGACTAGCATCACCACCCTGGATGGTTCCGACCTTGAATATGTGGACATCTATAAGTACCTAGGTGTCTGGCTAGACTGCAAACTCTCCTTCCAGACTCATATCAAACATCTCCAATCGAAAATCAAATCAAGAGTCGGCTTTCTATTCCGCAACAAAGCCTCCTTCACTCACGCCGCCAATCTTACCCTAGTAAAACTGACTATCCTACCGATCCTCGACTTTGGCGATGTCATCTACAAAATTGCTTCCAACACTCTACTCAGCAAACTTGATGCAGTTTATCACAGTGCCATCCGTTTTGTCACTAAAGCACCTTATACCACCCACCACTGCGACTTGTATGCTCTAGTCGGCTGGCCCTCGCTACATATTCGTCGCCAGACCCACTGGCTCCAGGTCATCTACAAGTCCATGCTAGGTAAAGCTCCGCCTTATCTCAGTTCACTGGTCACGATGGCAACACCCATCCGTAGCACGCGCTCCAGCAGGTGTATCTCACTGATCATCCCTAAAGCCAACACCTCATTTGGCTGCCTTTCGTTCCAGTACTCTGCTGCCTGTGACTGGAACGAATTGCAAAAATCGCTGAAGTTGGAGACTTTTATCTCCCTCACCAACTTCAAACATCAGCTATCTGAGCAGCTAACCGATCGCTGCAGCTGTACATAGTCTATTGGTAAATAGCCCACCCATTTTCACCTACCTCATCCCCACACTGTTTTTATTTATTTACTTTTCTGCTTTTTTGCACACCAATATCTCTACCTGTACATGACCATCTGATCATTTATCACTCCAGTGTTAATCTGCAAAATTGTAATTATTCGCCTACCTCCTCATGCCTTTTGCACACATTGTATATAGACTCCCTTTTTTTCTACTGTGTTATTGACTTGTTAATTGTTTACTCCATGTGTAACTCTGTGTTGTCTGTTCACACTGCTATGCTTTATCTTGGCCAGGTCGCAGTTGCAAATGAGAACTTGTTCTCAACTAGCCTACCTGGTTAAATAAAGGTGTTCTCAACTAGCCTACCTGGTTAAATAAAGGTGTTCTCAACTAGCCTACCTGGTTAAATAAGGTGTTCTCAACTAGCCTACCTGGTTAAATAAAGGTGTTCTCAACTAGCCTACCTGGTTAAATAAAGGTGTTCTCAACTAGCCTACCTGGTTAAATAAAGGTGTTCTCAACTAGCCTACCTGGTTAAATAAAGGTGTTCTCAACTAGCCTACCTGGTTAAATAAAGGTGTTCTCAACTAGCCTACCTGGTTAAATAAAGGTGTTCTCAACTAGCCTACCTGGTTAAATAAAGGTGTTCTCAACTAGCCTACCTGGTTAAATAAAGGTGTTCTCAACTAGCCTACCTGGTTAAATAAAGGTGTTCTCAACTAGCCTACCTGGTTAAATAAAGGTGTTCTCAACTAGCCTACCTGGTTAAATAAAGGTGTTCTCAACTAGCCTACCTGGTTAAATAAAGGTGAAATAAAAAAATAATCCAAGGAACAAATCCTGTCTTAGGTCAGTTAGGATCACCACTTTATTTTAAGAATGTGAAATGTCAGAATAATAGTAGAGATAATTATTTATTTCAGCTTTAATTTGTTTCATCACATTCCCAGTGGGTCAGAAGTTTACATACACTCAATTAGTATTTAGTAGCATTGCCTTTAAATGGTTTAACTTGGGTCAAACGTTTCAGGTAGCCTTCCACAAGCTTCCCACAATATGTTGGGTGAATTTTGGCCCATTCCTCCTGACAGAGCTGGTGTAACTGAGTCAGGCTTGTAGGCCTCCTTGCTCGCACACACTTTTTCAGTTCTGCCCACAACTTTTCTATAGGATTGAGGTCAGGGCTTTGTGATGGCCACTCCAATACCTGGACTTTGTTGTCTTTAAGCCATTTTGCCACAACTTTGGAAGTATGCTTGGGGTCATTGTCCATTTGGAAGACCCATTAATTTCCTGAGTGATGTCTTGATATGTGGCTTCAATATATCCACATAATTTCCCCTCCTCATGATGCCATCTATTTTGTGAAGTGCACCAGTCCCTCCTGCAACAAAGCACCCCACAACATGATGCTGCCACCCCCTTGCTTCACGGTTGGGATGGTGTTCTTCAGCTTGCAAGACTTCCCTTTTTTCCTCCAAACATAACGATGGTCATTATGGCCAAACAGTTATATTTTTGTTTCATCAGACCAGAGGACATTTCTCCAAAAAGTATGAGTGCAGTTGCAAACCGTAGTCTGGCTTTTTTATGGCGGTTTTGGAGCAGTGGCTTCTTCCTTGCTGAGCGGCCTTTCAGGTTATGTCGATATAGGACTCGTTTTACTGTGGATATAGATACTTTTGTACTTGTTTCCTCCAGCATCTTCACAAGGTCCTTTGCTGTTTTTCTGGGATTGATTTGCACTTTTCGCAACAAAGTACCTTCATCTCTTGGAGACAGAACGCGTCTCCTTCCTGTGTTTTATGATGGCTGCGTGGTCCCATGGTGTTTATACTTGTGTACTATTGTTTGTACAGATGAGTGTGGTACCGCCAGGCGTTTGGAAATTGCTCCCAAGGATGAACCAGACTTGTGGAGGTCTACAATTATTTTTCTGAGGTCTTGGATGATTTATTTAGATTTCCCCATGATGTCAAGCAAAGAAGCACTGAGTTTGAAGTTAGGCCTTGAAATTCATCCACAGGTACACCTCCAATCGACTCAAAAGCTTCTGAAGCCAGGACATAATTTTCTGGAATTGTCCAAGCTGTTTAAAGGCACAGTCAACTTAGTGTATGTAAACTTCTGACCACTGGAATTGTGATACAGTGAATTATAAGTGAAATAATCTGTCTGTAAACAATTGTTGGAAAAATTACTTGTGTTTTGCACAAAGTAGATGTCCTAACCGACTTGCCAAAACGATAGTTTGATAATTAACAAGAAATGTGTGGAGTGGTTGAAAAACTAGTTTTAATGACTCCAAGTGTATGCAAACTTCCGACTTCAACTGTAAATAGTATATAAGTTAAATCAAATCAAATATTTAGATTTGATTTATTTCACCTTTATTTAACCAGGTAGGCAAGTTGAGAACAAGTTCTCATTTACAATTGCAACCTGGCCAAGATAAAGCAAAGCAGTTCGACACATACAGTAGATAGGTAGGTAGTATATAGATAGGTAGGTAGTATATAGATAGGGTAGGTAGTATATTTTTTGGTAGGTAGTATATTTATTGGTAGGTAGTATATAGATAGGTAGGTAGTATATTTATAGGTAGGAAGTATATAGATAGGTAGGTAGTATAGTGATAGGTACGGTAGGTAGTATATTTATAGGTAGGTAGTATATAGATAGGTAGGTAGTATAGTGATAGGTAGGTAGTATATTGATAGGTAGGTAGTATATAGATAGGTAGGTAGTATATTTATCGGTAGGTAGTATATAGATAGGTAGGTAGTATATTTATAGGTAGGTAGTATATTGATAGGTAGGTAGTATATTGATAGGTAGGTAGTATATTGATAGGTAGGTAGTATATAGATAGGTGGGTAGTATATTTATAGGTAGGTAGTATATTGATAGGTAGGTAGTATATAGATAGGTAGGTAGTATATAGATAGGTAGGTAGTATATTTATTGGTAGGTAGTATATAGATAGGTAGGTAGTATATTTATAGGTAGGTAGTATATTTATAGGTAGGTAGTATATAGATAGGTAGGTAGTATATTGATAGGTAGGTAGTATATTGATAGGTAGGTAGTATATTTATAGGTAGGTAGTATATAGATTGGTAAGTAGTATATTTATAGGTAGGTAGTATATTTATAGGTAGGTAGTATATAGATTGGTAAGTAGTATATTTATAGGTAGGTAGTATATAGATAGGTAGGTAGTATATAGATAGGTAGGTAGTATATTGATAGGTAGGTAGTATATTTATAGGTAGGTAGTATATAGATTGGTAAGTAGTATATTTATAGGTAGGTAGTATATAGATTGGTAGGTAGTATATTGATAGGTAGGTAGTATATTTATAGGTAGGTAGTATATAGATTGGTAAGTAGTATATTTATAGGTAGGTAGTATATAGATAGGTAGGTAGTATATAGATAGGGTAGGTAGTATATTTTTTGGTAGGTAGTATATTTATTGGTAGGTAGTATATAGATAGGTAGGTAGTATATTTATAGGTAGGAAGTATATAGATAGGTAGGTAGTATAGTGATAGGTACGGTAGGTAGTATATTTATAGGTAGGTAGTATATAGATAGGTAGGTAGTATAGTGATAGGTAGGTAGTATATTGATAGGTAGGTAGTATATAGATAGGTAGGTAGTATATTTATCGGTAGGTAGTATATAGATAGGTAGGTAGTATATTTATAGGTAGGTAGTATATTGATAGGTAGGTAGTATATTGATAGGTAGGTAGTATATTGATAGGTAGGTAGTATATAGATAGGTGGGTAGTATATTTATAGGTAGGTAGTATATTGATAGGTAGGTAGTATATAGATTGGTAAGTAGTATATTTATAGGTAGGTAGTATATTTATAGGTAGGTAGTATATAGATTGGTAAGTAGTATATTTATAGGTAGGTAGTATATAGATAGGTAGGTAGTATATAGATAGGTAGGTAGTATATTGATAGGTAGGTAGTATATTTATAGGTAGGTAGTATATAGATTGGTAAGTAGTATATTTATAGGTAGGTAGTATATAGATTGGTAGGTAGTATATTGATAGGTAGGTAGTATATTTATAGGTAGGTAGTATATAGATTGGTAAGTAGTATATTTATAGGTAGGTAGTATATAGATTGGTAGGTAGTATATAGATAGGTAGGTAGTATATAGATAGGTAGGTAGTATATAGATAGGTAGGTAGTATATAGATAGGTAGGTAGTATATTTATAGGTAGGTAGTATATTGATAGGTAGGTAGTATAGTGATAGGTAGGTAGTATATTGATAGGTAAGTAGTATAGTGATAGGTAGGTAGTATAGTGATAGGTAAGTAGTATAGTGATAGGTAGGTAGTATATAAGTCTTGGTGGGGTAGTTCAGAGAGTCTGAGAGTGTGTACAATCACTTTCTGTTCATTGATATTTGTGGGTGGAGTTTTTTTAAATGTTATTTGATTTAACTCTTATTTTACCAGGTAAGTCGACTGAGAACACATGCTCATGTACAGCAACAACCTGGGGAATAGTTACAGAGGAGAGGAGGGGGGGGGGTGAATGAGCCAATTGTAAACTGGGGATGATTAGGTGACCGTGATGATATGAGGGCCAGATTAGGAATTTAGCCAGGACACTGTGGTTAGCCCCCCTACTCTAAAGAAGGGGTTCCTACTACTAACCCTCCAACAACACTTCCAGCAGCATCTGGTCTCCCGTCCAGAGACTGACCAGGACCAACCCTGCTTAAGCTTCAGAGGAAAGCCAGCAGTGGGATGCAGGGTGGTATGCTGCTGGCTCATATGCTGCTGGCTCATATGCTGCTGGCTCATATGCTGCTGGCTCATATGCTGATGGCTCATATGCTGCTGGCTCATATGCTGATGGCTCATATGCTGATGGCTCATATGCTGCTGGCTCATATGCTGATGGCTCATATGCTGATGGCTCATATGCTGATGGCTCATATGCTGATGGCTCATATGCTGATGGCTCATATGCTGCTGAAGGCCCTCAGCAAAAGGCCCTCAGCTGTGAACGGGTGGGGAACCTGGCAGCCACATTCACTCCGTTTGAGTGACGTTTCATTTCACTGAAGCACTGGGTAAATCAAATTATTTGTGAAAGCTATCAGTGTGGATTCCAGGCATGAGACCAGCAGAGGAGGGGTACTGGAAGGGGGATTAGTGGGGTGTACTTAGGGTTAGGTATTACAGTATTTGAGTGTGTATGTGTATGTATGTTGCAAGGGGAGGGGATTGGTGACTCCCCCAGCTGCTGGACACAGAGCACAAAGAGGCCGCTGTGTGTGTGTGTGTGTGTGTGTGTGTGTGTGTGTGTGTGTGTGTGTGTGTGTGTGTGTGTGTGTGTGTGTGTGTGTGTGTGTGTGTGTGTGTGTGTGTGTGTGTGTGTGTGTGTGTGTGTGTGTGTGTGTGTGTGTGTGTGTGTGTGTGAGCACAGAGCCAACACAAGCACCAGAGCCTGCCAGTTACTACTGATCCAGACACACATACACGTACCATACACACATATACAGTGCCTGCCGTCCACAGATATAGATGTACATACTAACAGCTACATCCATAATGCTAGGTATGCATAGAAAAACACCCACTGTTCTGTGCATGTATGTATGGAGGGCGGTGTATAGTGGTACCTGGACTGCCAAGAATCCCTCTTCATCTGGTAGGACCCTATAGGTGTGGACATGCTTCTGGAAACTAGAGAGAGAAGAGAGGGAGGGAGAGGGGGAGGGAGAGGGAAGTATAGAGGGAGGGGGGAGTTAGGAGTTAGAGGCGAGGGGAGAGAAGGGTAGAGAAGAGAGGGAGGGAGAGGGGAGGGAGAGGGAAGTATAGAGTGAGGGGGAGTTAGGAGTTAGAGGCAAGGGGAGAGAAGGGGAGAGAAGGAGGGAGGATGGAGGGGGAGGGAGAGGGAAGTATAGAGTGAGGGGGAGTTAGGAGTTAGAGGCAAGGGGAGAGAAGGGAAGAGAAGAGAGGGAGGGAGAGGGGGAGGGAGAGGGAAGTATAGAGTGAGGGGGAGTTAGAAGCAAGGGGAGAGAAGAAGGGAGGACGGAGGGGGGAGAAAATGGCATTAGTACTTTCATGGATACCACAGGAATGACATATTCCCTGCAAAGTGTGTGTGTGTGTGTGTGTGTGTGTGTGTGTGTGTGTGTGTGTGTGTGTGTGTGTGTGTGTGTGTGTGTGTGTGTGTGTGTGTGTGTGTGTGTGTGTGTGTGTGTGTGTGTGTGTGTGTGTGTGTGTGTGTGTGTGTGTGTGTGTGTGTGTGTGTGTGTGAGAGACGGGAGATTTGGAGGGAGTTTCAACCTGTTGCTGTCTGTCAAACACAGTGAACATGGCATTAGCGCTGCTAGAACTCACACTCACCTCTCTCACCGCTAAACACAACGGCAAGGAAAGGTAGAACACCTACCGTTGAAGTGGGAAGTTTACAAACACTTAGGTTGGAGTCATTAAACCTTGTTTACAAATACTTAGGTAGGAGTCATTAAACCTCGTTTACAAACACTTAGGTAGGAGTCATTAAACCTCGTTTACAAACACTTAGGTTGGAGTCATTAAACCTCGTTTACAAACACTTAGGTTGGAGTCATTAAACCTTGTTTACAAACACTTAGGTTGGAGTCATTAAACCTTGTTTACAAAACTTATCACGCCTTGGTCATTGTATCTTGTGTTTTTGTTATATGTTTGGGTAGGCCAGGGTGTGACATGGGTTTATATGTTGTATTTCGTATTGGGGTTTGTATTAATTAGGAGTGTGTATTAGTAGGGGTGTGTCTAGTTAGGCTTAGCTGCCTGAGGCGATTCCTAATTGGAGTCAGCTGATTCTCGTTGTCTCGGATTGGGAACCGTATTTAGGCAGCCTGAGTGCACGTTGTATTTCGTGGGCGATTGTACCTGTCTATGTGTTAGTCACCAGATAGGCTGTAATTAGTTTCACTCGTTTGTTGTTTTTGTATTTTTCAGTTATTTCATGTACCGCTATTTTCTTCATTAAAAGTCATGAGTAACCTACACGCTGCATTTCGGTCTGACTCTCTTCAAACGACAGACGAAGTTCATTACAACACTTAGGTTGGAGTCATTAAACCTTGTTTACAAACACTTTAGGTTGGAGTCATTAAACCTTGTTTACAAACACTTAGGTTGGATTCATTAAACCTTGTTTACAAACACTTAGGTTGGAGTCATTAAACCTTGTTTACAAACACTTAGGTTGGAGTCATTAAACCTTGTTTACAAACACTTAGGTTGGAGTCATTAAACCTTGTTTACAAACACTTAGGTTGGAGTCATTAAACCTTGTTTACAAACACTTAGGTTGGAGTCATTAAACCTTGTTTACAAAAACTTAGGTTGGAGTCATTAAACCTCATTTACAAACACTTAGGTTGGAGTCATTAAACCTTGTTTACAAACACTTAGGTTGGAGTCATTAAACCTTGTTTACAAACACTTAGGTTGGAGTCATTAAACCTTGTTTACAAACACTTAGGTTGGAGTCATTAAACCTCATTTACAAACACTTAGGTTGGAGTCATTAAACCTTGTTTACAAACACTTAGGTTGGAGTCATTAAACCTCGTTTTTCAACCACTCCACAAATTAGTTTTGGCAAGTCGGTGAGGACATCTACTTTGTGCATGACACAAGTCATTTTTCTAACAATTGTTTACAGAAATATTATTTCACTTATCATTCACTGTATCACAATTCCAGTGGGTCAGAAGTTTACATTCAATAAGTTGACTGTGCCTTTAAACACCTTGGAAAATTCCAGAAATGATGGCATGGCTTAGAAGCTACTGATAAGCTAATTGACATAATTTGAGTCAATTGGAGGTGTACCTGTTGATGTATTTCAAGGCCTACCTTCAAACTCAGTTCCTCTTTCCTTGACATCATGGGAAAGTCAAAAGAAACCAGCCAAGACCTCAGAAGAAAAATCCTGAAGGTACCACGTTCATCTGTACAAACAATACTATGCAAGTATAAACACCATGGGATCATGCAGCCGTCATACCGCTCAGGAAGGAGACATGTTCTGTCTCCTAGAGATGAACGTACTGTGGTGCGAAAAGTTCAAATCAATCCCAGGACAGCAGCAAAGGACCTTGTGAAGATGCTGGAGGAAACAGGTATAAAAGTATCTATATCCACAGTAAAACAAGTCCTATATTGACATAACCTGAAAGGCCGCTCAGCAAGGAAGAAGACACTGCTCCAAAACCGCCATAAAAAAGCGAGACTACGGTTTGCAACTGCACATGGGGACAAAGATCATACTTTTTGGAGAAATGTCCTCTGGTCCGATGAAACAAAAAAATAGAACTGTTTGGCCATAATGACCATCGTTATGTTTGGAGGAAAAAGGGGGAGGCTTGCAAGCCGAAGAACACCATCCCAACTGTGAAGCACGGGGGTGGCAGCATTTGTCAGGAAGTTAAAACTTGGTCGCAAATGGGTCTTCCAAATGGACAATGACCCCAAGCATACTTCCACAGTTGTGGCAAAATGGCTTTAAGTACAACAAAGTCAAGGTATTGGAGTGGCCATCACAAAGCCCTGACCTCAATCCCATAGAACATTTGTGGGCAGAACTGAAAAAGCGTGTGTGAGCAAGGAGGCCCACAAACCTGACTCAGTTACACCAGCTCTGTCAGGAGGAATGGGCCAAAATTCACCCTACTTATTGTGGAAAGCTTGTGGAAGGCTACCCGAAACCTTTGACCTAAGTTAAACCATTTAAAGGTAATGCTACCAAATACTAATTGAGTGTATGTAAACTTCTGACCCTCTGGGAATGTGATGAAAGAAATAAAAACTGAAATAAATACTTTTCTCTACTATTATTCTGACATTTCACATTCTTAAAATAAAGTGGTTATCCTAACTGACCTAAGACAGTGAGTTTTTACTAGGATTAAATGTCAGGAATTGTGAAAAACTGAGTTTAAATGTATTTGGCTAAGGTGTATGTAAACTTCCAACTTCTCTCTGTGCTGCAGTGCTGTCTATGCAAAACAGCCGAGTTTGCCATACCTTTTGCATACAGTGTGTGTGTGCTGTGTCCCATCCCGTCTCCTGACACACAGTTTCATGCTGAGATCTGGGCCAGGGGTCTCTCTCTCTCTTTCTTTGTAAACAACAGGTGTAGACTTAACAGTGAAATGCTTACTTACAGGACCTTCCCAACAATGCAGAGAGAAAATAATAAAAACATAACAACACAAGGAATAAATACAATAACTTGGCTATATTCACAGGGTACCAATGCTGAGATGATGTGCAGGGGAACCAGGTAATTGAGGTAGATATGTAGATGAAGGTAGGGGTAAAGTGACTAGGCAACAGGATTGATAATAAACAGTAGCAGCAGAGTATTTGATGAGTCAAAAGAGGGCCAATGCAGATAGTTAAATAGCTAACCGGACTAACTATTTAGTACTCTCTTGGGGATAAAAGCTGTTCAGAGTCCTGTTGGTTCCAGACTTGGTGCATCGGTACCGCTTGCCGTGTGGTAGCTGAGCAAATCAAGATCACTTTCTGAGTCAAAATGCAAGATGAGATCTACCACTCAGATAAAAAAATCACTTTAAAAATCCTAAGCCTTTCCAAGATTTGTGCAGTAGGCTATGAGCAAGGCAGTTAACACACTGTTCCCCTGAGCATGGCAGTTAACACACTGTTCCCCTGAGCAAGGCAGTTAACACACTGTTCCCCTGAGCAAGGCAGTTAACCCACTGTTCCCCTGAGCAAGGCAGTTAACCCACTGTTCCCCTGAGCAAGGCAGTTAACCCACTGTTCCCCTGAGCAAGGCAGTTAACCCACTGTTCCCCTGAGCAAGGCAGTTAACCCACTGTTCCCCTGAGCAAGGCAGTTAACCCACTGTTCCCCTGAGCAAGGCAGTTAACCCACTGTTCCCCTGAGCAAGGCAGTTAACCCACTGTTCCCCTGAGCAAGGCAGTTAACCCACTGTTCCCCTGAGCAAGGCAGTTAACCCACTGTTCCCCTGAGCAAGGCAGTTAACACACTGTTCCCTGAGCAAGGCAGTTAACCCACTGTTCCCCTGAGCAAGGCAGTTAACCCACTGTTCCCCTGAGCAAGGCAGTTAACCCACTGTTCCCCTGAGCAAGGCAGTTAACCCACTGTTCCCCTGAGCAAGGCAGTTAACCCACTGTTCCCCTGAGCAAGGCAGTTAACCCACTGTTCCCCTGAGCAAGGCAGTTAACCCACTGTTCCCCTGAGCAAGGCAGTTAACCCACTGTTCCCCGGGTTCAGAAGACGTGGATGTTGATTAAGGCAGCCGACCGCACCGCTCTGATTCAGAGGGGTTGGGTTAAATGCGGAAGACACTTTTCAGTTGAATGCATTCAGTTGTACAACTGACTAGGTATCCCCTTTCTGTTGAACAACTGACTAGGTATCCCCCTTTCTGTTGAACAACTGACTAGGTATCCCCCTTTCTGTTAAACAACTGACTAGGTATCCCCCTTTCTGTTGAACAACTGACTAGGTATCCCCCTTTCTGTTGAACAACTGACTAGGTATACCCCTTTCTGTTGAACAACTGACTAGGTATCCCCCTTTCTGTTGAACAACTGACTAGGTATCCCCCTTTCTGTTGAACAACTGACTAGGTATACCCCTTTCTGTTGAACAACTGACTAGGTATACCCCTTTCTGTTGAACAACTGACTAGGTATCCCCCTTTCTGTTGAACAACTGACTAGGTATCCCCCTTTCTGTTGAACAACTGACTAGGTATACCCCTTTCTGTTGAACAACTGACTAGGTATCCCCCTTTCTGTTGAACAACTGACTAGGTATACCCCTTTCTGTTGAACAACTGACTAGGTATCCCCCTTTCTGTTAAACAACTGACTAGGTATCCCCCTTTCTGTTGAACAACTGACTAGGTATCCCCCTTTCTGTTGAACAACTGACTAGGTATACCCCTTTCTGTTGAACAACTGACTAGGTATCCCCCTTTCTGTTGAACAACTGACTAGGTATCCCCCTTTCTGTTGAACAACTGACTAGGTATCCCCCATCTGATTTACACCGGTCTAATGTCCATTACTGATGTTTCTTGGCCCAAGCAAGTCTCTTGTTCTTATTGGTGTCCTTTAGTAGTGGTTTCTTTGCAGCAATTCGACCATGAAGACCTGATTCACACAGTCCCCTCTGAACAGTTGATGTTGAGATGTGTCTGTTACTTGAACTCTATGAAGCATTTATTTGGGCTGCAATCTGAGGCTGGTAACTCTAATGAACTTATCCTCTTCCTTTGCTGTGGCGGTCCTCACGAGAGACAGTTTCATCATAGCACGTTTTGCAACTGCACTTGAAGAAACTTTCAAAATTCTTGACATTTTCCAGATTGACTGACCTTCATGTATTAAAGTAATGATGGACTGTCATTTCTCTTTGCTTATTTGAGCTGTTCTTACCATAATATGGACTTGGGTCTTTTACCAATCAGGGCTATCTTCTGTATACCACCCCTACCTTGACACAACACAACTGATTGGCTCAAACGTATTAAGGAGGAAAGATATTTCACAAATTACATTTTGACAAGGCACACCTGTTAATTGAAATGCATTCCAGGTGACTAGCCAGTTGAGGGAAAGCTGTCATCAAGGCAAAGGTTGGCTACTTTGAAGAATCTCAAATATAAGGTATATTTTGATTTGTTTAAACCTTTTTGGGTTACTACATGATTCCATATGTGTTATTTCACAGTTTTGATGTCTTCACTATTATTCTACAATGTAGAAAATAGTACAAATAAAGAAAAACCCTTGAATGAGTAGTTGTGTCCAAACTTTTGACTGGTACTGTATATATTGATTTTCATTAGTATTATATCTACTATTCTTAGGATTGTATCTGTTTTATGTCTATCATATCACTTCGCTTGGGCAACATTGACCTTGTCCTTCCTTCCAGTAAAGCATATTGAAGAGAGAACTTTTCTGCAAAAAGATGGATTTAGATCAACTGGATTTTTTTCACAAGGACCTATGAGGGATACTTCCCTCTACAACATAACCTTCACTTTAAATCAAAACTCCAAACCTACAACCTGGAAGGATTCCTACCACCGAGGACTATCCAGCAAACTTAATAGCAAACCAATAACCAGCCGAACATGCACAGCTCACGGAACCTGGAAATACCATCCAACCTATTGGTGGAGGAAAACCAGAGTAAAACAAGAACCTTGAGACTCAGACAGCCTCTGTCAACTTGTACACGGTTGGAACAGTGGTGATTTGGAAACTTCCAAAACGCCTTTTACAGAATTAAAGAGAGAGCACAGCAGGAGGAGATCTTTCTCCGCGAGGACTCCCCCACCCCAAGTGAGTCGGTCCACACCCCCACAGACAAGCAACCCCAAGAGGAGAGTTACCGCCCCCCAAACACACAGTGGCTAAACTCTATCTGAGGATAAACTATGTTCACCAGCCACATAATAATACACACAGGCACAAACGACCTGAGAACACAACAGGATAAGGTGGCCACAGCACTCAACTGAGTGATAGAAAAGGCTGCTACCACTTTCCTCAACACATGAGTGGTTATCTCCACCCTGCTACCACAAAAAGACGTTCACCCTGCTACTATACAGCGGCTAAACGCAAGCATTTCCCGTGGCTGTGCCTCAAAACCAAATATTTACCTGGCTGACCAGTCGATCCTGGACTTGAACAGCCTTTATGACATGGTCCAACACTACAAAGCAGCAGTCCCTACTTTTGCAAGGGCCCAGAAAGACCTTTCCCACAACCACAGACCCAGGACCTCATACAGGAGCAACAGAGCAATGGATGCCCCACCCAGACCAGCGAGACACCTTCCCAGACCTGCGAGGCCCCCTCACGGACCTGCACCTAGAGGACCCACGCCGAGAGGACCCATGCCGAGACGACTTACATCCAGCACACCACAGCACAGCACAACCCTCCCAAACCAACCATGGACACAACCCATATACTGTAGGTTCCACCAGGTCAGGCCTGCACCCCTCCTTCCCCTTCCATGCCCCCAACGAGAACCTCAATATGACAATCACACACATACACCCAGGCCCTGAGCAGAGCAACAGGCACAACCCCCACTCCTACACACACCCAAGCCCCATCCTGCGACCTAAAAGGCATGTATTAGATGCTCTGCATGCTCTGCTCAGAACTAGAGACCCCTTTCCAGCACACGACACACTGACATCATGCACAGATGCGCGCGACTCTTGGCGGCAGTAAGAAAGATATTCAACATAGCCTAGATTTATGTTTTTATTCATTCTAATTTTGGGGTTGTCATACACTTACAATTATGTTTTGATTCTTGCTTGAACAGTCGCTAAGATTATATTTGGTTGTGATCTTTTCAAAATAACTGTTTTGGATGCAGCGGTTGTTAGCTAGAATGCTAACGTTCATTGATATAGGCTGTAGCAAAAGCTAGCCAAAGAGCAATATTACTGGTTGAAGTTGTTTTTTAAAGTTCAATGCAGTTGATTTGCGATGATGACACAAACATTATATGAAGCAGGACATTCATACGAGCCTTAAAATCCAATTATAATCCAAAAGTAGTGCGAAATGCACTCAAAAGCAACATGTAAAAAGAGGCTTTTGTTCCTGCCGTTCTATAACAACCCCTTGTTGTTCTGCCACCAACGTGCACCTTCCCATTCACACCAAGGAATACTTTTCCGGTCACAACTTGCAGACTTGTTTACGTGTTGCTGTGCATTTTGTTGCCAACCTTACTTTGCTACCTGACAACTTCACCTTTTTTTACGTTTTAATTACCGTTTATATTTTTAGTTTTTCCCTCACTCAACTTTTTTTCATTAAACTTTTTCACTCTGGATGCTTTATCTGGACGTCGTTTGTCAGGACTTCCAACAGCCGAAGCTAAGTAGTAACATTAACATGATGCTTCTAATTGCTGTCGCTGTACTCATAATACACAGGAGAACGATCGCCTTACGGCGAGGATAGCTGTGCTGCCAGCCCAGCTTCAGACACAATCGTTAGGCAAAAGTAATTTCAGTGTAGGAAAGGATAAAACAGCGTCTGTGCCACCAGTAAGTATAGATATTAATGTTAGTATAAATCCCCTCGCACGGTCCCCGCAGCCAGAAAACTTTCTCATGGTTTCTGGAGGGAAATGCTGTAGGAATGCTCAACCGGTGTCGCTCATTCAGCCGACAGAAACTTTAAACCGGTTTTCCCCATTAAGCAGCGAGTCGGAGTCTGAGGTCGAGCCTTCTCCTGTCTCTGCTCCTCCCGTTACGGGGTCTGAGACGCCGAAGCTTCCCACCATTAGGTCTGACATATTGAAAACCCTAGTCATTGGCGACTCCATTACCCGCAGTATTAGACTTAAAACGAATCATCCAGACATCATACACTGTTTACCAGGGGGCAGGGCTACCAACGTTAAGGCTAATCTGAAGATGGTGCTGGCTAAAGCTAAAACTGGCGAGTGTAGAGAGTATAGAGATATTGTTATCCACGTCGGCACCAACGATGTTAGGATGAAACAGTCAGAGGTCACCAAGCGCAACATAGCTTCAGCGTGTAAATCTGCTAGAAAGATGTGTCGGCATCGAGTAATTGTCTCTGGCTCCCTCCCAGTTAGGGGGACTGATGAGCTCTACAGCAGAGTCCCACAACTCAATCGCTGGTTGAAAACTGTTTTCTGCCCCTCCCAAAGGATAGAATTTGTAGATAATTGGCCCTCTTTCTGGGACTCACCCACAAACAGGACCACGCCTGGCCTGCTGAGGAGTGACGGACTCCATCCTAGCTGGAGGGGTGCTCTCACCTTATCTACCAACATAGACAGGGCTCTAACTCCTCTAGCTCCACAATGAAATAGGGTGCAGGCCAGGCAGCAGGCTGTTAGCCAGCCTGCCAGCTTAGTGGAGTCTGCCACTAGCACAGTCAGTGTAGTCAGCTCAGCTATCCCCATTGAGAATGTGTCTGTGCCTCGACCTAGGTTGGGCAAAACTAAACATGGCGGTGTTCGCCTTAGCAATCTCACTAGGATAAAGATCTCCTCCATTCCTGCCATTATTGAAAGAGATGGTGATACCGCATAATAGGGCTACTTAATGTTAGATCCTTCACTTCAAAGGCAGTTATAGTCAATGAACTAATCACTGATCATAATCTTGATGTGATTGGCCTGACTGAAACATGGCTTAAGCCTGATTAATTTACTGTTTTTAAATGAGGCCTCACCTCCTGGTTACACTAGTGACCATATCCCCGTGCATCCCGCAAAGGCAGAGGTGTTGCTAACATTTACGATAGCAAATTTCAATTTACAAAAATAAAAATGACGTTTTCGTCTTTTGAGCTTCCAGTCATGAAATCTATGCAGCCTACTCAATCACTTTTTATAGCTACTGTTTACAGGCCTCCTGGGCCATATACAGCGTTCCTCACTGAGTTCCCTGAATTCCTATCAGACCTTGCAGTCATAGCAGATAATATTCCAATTTTTGGTGACTTTAATATTCACATGGAAAAGTCCACAGACCCACTCCAAAAGGCTTTCGGAGCCATCATCGACTCAGTGGGTTTTGTCCAACATGTCTCTGGACCTACTCACTGTCACAGTCATTCTCTGGACCTAGTTTTGTCCCATGGAATAAATGTTGTGGATCTTAATGTTTTTCCTCATAATCCTGGACTATCGGACCACCATTTTATTACGTTTGCAACAAATAATCTGCTCAGACCCCAACCAAGGAGTATCAAAAGTCGTGCTATAAATTCCCAGAAAACACAAAGATTCCTTGATGCCCTTCCAGACTCCCTCTGCCTACACAAGGACGTCAGAGGACAAAAATCAGTTAACCACCTAACCGAGGAACTCAATTTAATCTTGTGCAATACCCTAGATGCAGTTGCACCCCTAAAAACTAAAAACATTGTCATAAGAAACTAGCTCCCTGGTATACAGAAAATAGCCGAGCTCTGAAGGAATCTTCCAGAATATTGGAACAGAAATGGCGCCACACCAAACTGGAAGTCTTCCGACTAGCTTGGAAAGACAGTACCATGCAGTAACGACGAGCCCTTACTGCTGCTCGATCATCCTATTTTTCCAACTTAATTGAGGAAAATAAGAACAATCCGAAATGTATTTTTGATACTGTCACAAACTAACTAAAAAGCAGCATTCCCCAAGTGAGGATGGCTTTCACTTCAGCAGCAATAAATTCATGAACTTCTTTGAGGAAAAGTGTTTTAGCATTATATCTCTTGACACAATGATGAAAATAATCATGGCCTCTAAACCTTCGAGCTGCATACTGGACCCTATTCCAACTAAACTACTGAAAGAGCTGCTTCCTGTGCTTGGCCCTCCTATGTTGAACATAATAAATGTCTCTCTATCCACCGGATGTGTACCAAACTCACTAAAAGTGTCAGTAATAAAGCCTCTCTTGAAAAAGCCAAACCTTGACCCAGAAAATATAAAAAACTATCGGCCTATATCGAATCTTCCATTCCTCTCAAACAATTTTACAAATCTGTTGCGCAGCAACTCACTGCCTTCCTGAAGACAAACAATGTATACGAAATGCTTCAGTCTGGTTTTAGACCCCATCATAGCACTGAGACTGCACTTGTGAAAGTGGTAAATGACCTTTCAATGGCATCAGACCGAGGCTCTGCATCTGTCCTCGTGCTCCTAGACCTTAGTGCTGCTTTTGATACCATCGATCACCACATTCTTTTGGAGAGATTGGAAACCCAAATTGGTCTACACGGACAAGTTCTGGCCTGGTTTAGATCTTATCTGTCGGAAAGATATCAGTTTGTCTCTGTGAATGGTTTGTCATCTGACAAATCAACTGTACATTTTGGTGTTCCTCAAAGTTTCGTTTTAGGACCACTATTGTTTTCACTATATATTTTACCTCTTGGGGATGTCATTCGAAAACATAATGTTAACTTTCACTGTGTTGACACACAGCTGTACATTTCAATGAAACATGGTGAATCCACAAAATTGCCCTCGCTAGAAGCCTGTAATTCAGACATAAGGAAGTGGATGGCTGCAAACTTTCTACTTTTAAACTCGGACAAAACAGAGATGCTTGTTCTAGGTCCCAAGAAACAAAGAGATCTTCTGTTGAATCTGACAATTAATCTTGATACTTGTACAGTCGTCTCAAATAAAACTGTGAAGAACCTCGCCTTTACTCTGGACCCTGATCTCTCTTTTGACGAACATATCAAGACTGTTTCAAGGACAGCTTTTTTCCATCTACGTAACATTGCAAAAATCAGAAACTTTCTGTCCAAAAATGATGCAGAAAAATGTATCCATGCTTTTGTTACTTCTAGGTTAGACTACTGCAATGCTCTACTTTCCGGCTACCCGGATAAAGCACTAAATAAACTTCAGTTAGTGCTAAATACGGCTGCTAGAATCCTGAGTAGAACTAACAGATTTGATCATATTACTCCAGTGCTAGCCTCGCTACACTGGCTTCCTGTTAACCTCTTGCTCCTACCTGGCACGCAGGCGTTCCATCTAGACATCTGGAAATGCAAATGCGCTACGCTAAATGCTAACAGTACTAGTTAAAACTCAAACGTTCATTAAAATACACATGCAGGGTATTGAATTAAAGCTACACTCGTTGTGAATCCAGGCAACAAGTCAGATTTTTAAAATGCTTTTCGGCGAAAGCATGAGAAGCTATTATCTGATAGCATGTAACACCCCAAAAGACCCGCAGGGGACGTAAACAAAATAATTAGCATAGTCGTCGCTACACAAACCGCACAAATAAAATATAAAACATTCATTACCTTTGACCATCTTCTTTGTTGGCACTCCTAGATGTCCCATAATCACTATTGGGTCTTTTTTTTCCGATTAAATCGGTCCATATATATAGCCTAGATATCGATCTATGAAGACTGTGTGATAAACGGAAAAAAATTGCGTCTTGTAACGTCATTTTTTAAAATTAAAAAGTCGACGATAAACTTTCACAAAACACTTCAAAATACTTTTGTAATGCAACTTTAGGTATCATTAAACGTTAATAAGCTATCAAATTGATCACGAGGCGAAGTATATTCTTTAGCTGTCCGTCTGGAAATAATGTCCGGGTAATTCTCAACCAAAATTATTATTATTATTATTTTTAAATATCCGGTCGGAGACTGGAAGAAATGCGTTGCCCTGCGTCTGTTTGACCAAGAAACAAAGCCTAGGCAAATGACAAGACTCTAGACAACGTGTGGAAGCTGTAGGTATTGCAACCTCAGCCCCATTAAATGTGGTTCACCTTTATCAATGGGTTCAAGTCGCGCATGGATATATATTTCCATTTTCAGTGATCAGATTTTCCTGCGCTTTTCGATGAAACGCACGTTCTGTTATAGTCACAGCTGTGATTTAACCAGTTTTATAAGCGTCTGAGTGTTTTCTATCCACACACTAATCATATGCATATACTATATTCCTGGCATGAGTAGCAGGGCGCTGAAATGTTGCGCGATTTTTAACAGAATGTTCGAAAAAGTAGGGGGTAGGATTAACAGGTTACGGCATGGGCTGATTTCAAGGATTTACTGCTAACCTACAAAGCATTACATGGGCTTGCTCTTACCTATCTTTCTGATTTGGTCCTGCCGTACATACTTACACGTACGCTACGGTCACAAGACACAGGCCTCCTAATTGTCCCTAGAATTTCTAAGCAAACAGCTGGAGGCAGGGCTTTCTCCTATAGAGCTCCATTTTTATGGAATGGTCTGCCTGCCCATGTGAGAGACGCAGACTCGGTCTCAACCTTTAAGTCTTTACTGAAGACTCATCTCTTCGGTGGGATATATGATTGAGTGTAGTCTGGCCCAGGAGTGTGAAGGTGATCGGAAAGGCTCTGGAGCAACGAACCGCCCTTGCTGTCTCTGCCTGGCCGGTTCCCCTCTTTCCACTGGGATTCTCTGCCTCTAACCCTATTACAGGGGCTGAGTCACTGGCTTACTGGTGCTCTTTCATGCCATCCCTGGGAGGGGTGCATCACTTGAGTGGGTTGAGTCACTGATGTGATCTTCCTGTCTGGGTTGGCACCCCCCTTGGGTTATGGGCTATACTCGGCCTTGTCTCAGGATGGTAAGTTGGTGGTTGAAGATATCCCTCTAGTGGTGTGGGGGCTGTGCTTTGGCAAAGTGGTGGGGTTATATCCTTCCTGTTTGGCCCTGTCTGGGGGTATCATCGGATGGGGCCACAGGGTCTCCTGACCCCTCCTTTCTCAGCCTTCAGTATTTATGCTGCAGTAGTTTATGTGTCGGGGGGCTAGGGTCAGTTTGTTATATCTGGAGTACTTCTCCTGTCTTAACCGGTGTCCTGTGTGAATTTAAGTATGCTCTCTCTAATGCTCTCTTTCTCTCGGAGGACCTGAGCCCTAGGACCATGCCTCAGGATGCATGATGACTCCTTGCTGTCCCCAGTCCACCTGGCCGTGCTGCTGCTCCAGTTTCAACTGTTCTTCCTGCGGCCATGGAAACCTGACCTGTTCACCGGACGTGCTACCTGTCCCAGACATGCTGTTTTTAACTCACTAGAGACAGCAGGAGTGGTAGAGATACTCTTAATGATCGGCTATGAAAAGCCAACTGACATTTACTCCTGAGGTGCTGACTTGCTGCACCCTCGACAACTACTGTGATTATAATTATTTGACCATTGTAACGGCCGTTGTTGGTGAAAGAAGAGGAGGACCAATGCACAGAGTGGTAAGTGTCAATATTGATAATTTATTATCACGAGAACACTAAACAAAATAACAAAGGAGAATGAACAAAACGAAACAGTCCTGGTTGGTGTAGACACAAAACAGAAAACAATCACCCACAACTCAAGGGTGAAAAACAGGCTACCTAAGTATGGTTCTCAATCAGGGACAACGATTGACAGCTGCCTCAGATTGAGAACCATACCAGGCCAAACACAGAAATAACAAATCATAGAAAAACTAACATAGACAACCCACCCAACTCACGCCCTGACCATACTAAACAAAGACATAACAAAAGAACTAAGGTCAGAACGTGACAACCATGCTGGTCATTTATGAACATTTGAACATCTTGGCCATGTTCTGTTATAATCTCCACCCGGCACAGCCAGAAGAGGACTGGCCACCCCTCATAGCCTGGTTCCTCTCTAGGTTTCTTCCTAGGTTTTGGCCTTTCTAGGGAGTTTTTCCTAGCCACCGTGCTTCTACACCTGCATTGCTTGCTGTTTGGGGTTTTAGGCTGGGTTTCTGTACAGCACTTTGAGATATCAGCTGATGTACGAAGGGCTATATACATACATTTGATTTGATTTGTTTATAATGACGAGATGCTCATGTCTCCGCCCTAACAATGAGAGTTGTTCTCCCAAAGGCGGGAAGCTTAGGTCCAAAATAAGCCCATAGAAATGCATTCGGTTTATTTTGGACAGATTGTAGCGAGATGATTCTCTCTTCGCCTCTTACTCAATGGCAGTGGTCACCCACCTTTTTTGAGTAGGGATCACTTAGATTCAAAATGTATGCCGAGATCGAAGATAAAAATGTTTTTTTTTTGACAAAACTTAAGTCTATGAACTATTACCTATTAAAAACAATACTGTAGTAATGAAATTTGTGCAGAAGGCTATAGGGCCAAAACATTATCACTGCATATTGGCTTTGGTGGAGTTGCTCTAAATTGTTGTTCTTTTCAGATATTTGAGGTAGGCTATAGGCACCTGCATCTGAAAGTCAGTTTAGTGGAGGGAGTGAGCAGCAGACTGAGGGTCCACCTCAACGTCCCTCCTGTTGTGTCGTTGACTATCATTAAATGTGAAGACTGTACCTTATCAAATCAAATCTATATGTGAAATTTAATTACGTAACTTTAATTAACTTGGAAGTCGGGGCACCACGGGAATATGTTGTTTATAGACTTTCAATTCCCGAATATAACTCTTCAGATATTTTAATATCTTATCGAGTACAGTCTTGTATTAATGTATTATTATTATCTCATCATTCTCATTACTGAAAGTCGCAAACGGCACCGGAAGAAATGGCAGCAGTTTTAAGGGCACAAACCTCTGCAACCAAATGTGTTTCTGCAACCGTAGCTTAAGGCAAAAAAAGAGCTTCTGGATATCAGGACAGCGATCACTCACCTCAGATTAGATGAAGATTTTTTCTTCAACAAGCAAGACGCACAGGACATTCTCCCGACACCCGACAGGGCCAACATCCCCATTATTTCCAAGAGGAAGAAACGCAGGTACAGGGGACACAAAGCGGGATGCCTCGTGAGGACCCGCAGAAGGCGAGTGGGAAAGCTGAAATTTCCGTCAATATTACTCGCCAACGTGCAATCATTGGACAATAAATTAGGCGAGGTACGATGACGAATATCCTACCAACGGGACATTAAAAACTGTAATATCCTATGGTTCACGGAACCGTGGCTGAATGACGACTTGGATATTCAGCTAGCGGGATATACGCTCCATCGGCAAGATAGAACAGCACATTCCGGTAAGACGAGGGGGGCGGTCTGTGCATATTTGTAAACAACAGCTGAGGAAGTCTCTAGATTTTGCTTGCCTGAAGAAGAGTATATTGTGATAAATTGCAGGCCACACTACTTGCCTATAGAGTTTCAGATATACTTTTCGTGGCTGTTTATTTACCACCACAGACAGATGCTGGCACTAAGACCGCACTCAGTCAGCTGTTTAAGGAAATAAGCAAACAGGAAACCACTCACCCAGAGGCAGCGCTCCCAGTGGCCGGAGACTTTAACGCAGGGAAACTTAAATCAGCTCTACCAAATTTTTATCAACATGTTAAATGTGCAACCAGAGGGGGAAAAATTCTAGATAACCTGAACTCCACACACAGAGACACGTACAAAGCCCTCCCTCTGTTTCCCTTCAGCCCTCCCTCTGTTTCTCTCTAGCCCTCCCTCTGTTTCTCTCCAGCCCTCTCTCTGTTTCCCTCCAGCCCTCCCTCTGTTTCCCTCTAGCCCTCTCTCTGTTTCCCTCTAGCCCTCTCTGTTTCCCTCCAGCCCTCTCCATGTTTCCCTCCAGCCCTCTCTCCCCTCCAGCCCTCTCTCCCCTCCAGCCCTCTCTCCCCTCCAGCCCTCTCTCCCCTCCAGCCCTCTCTCCCATCCAGCCCTCTCCATGTTTCCCTCCAGCCTTCTCTGTTTCCCTCCAGCCCTCTCTCTGTTTCCCTCTAGCCCTCTGTCCCCTCCAGCCCTCTCTCTGTTTCCCTCCAGCCCGCTCTCCTCCAGCCCTCTCTCTATTCCCCTCCAGCCCTCTCTCTGTTTCCCTCCAGCCCTCTCTCTGTTTCCCTCCAGCCCTCTCTCTGTTTCCCTCCAGGCCTCTCTCTGTTTCCCTCCAGCCCTCTCCATGTTTCCCTCCAGCCTTCTCTCTGTTTCCCTCCAGCCCTCTCTCCCCTCCAGCCCTCCCTCTGTTTCCCTCCAGCCCTCTCTCTGTTTCCCTCCAGCCCTCTCTCTGTTTCCCTCCAGCCTTCTCTCTGTTTCCCTCCAGCCCTCCCTCTGTTTCCCTCCAGCCCTCCCTCTGTTTCCCTCCAGCCCGCTCTCTGTTACCCTCCAGGCCTCTCTCTGTTTCCCTCCAGCCCTCTCCATGTTTCCCTCCAGCCTTCTCTCTGTTTCCCTCCAGCCCTCTCTCCCCTCCAGCCCTCCCTCTGTTTCCCTCCAGCCCTCTCTCTGTTTCCCTCCAGCCCTCCCTCTGTTTCCCTCCAGCACTCTCTCCGTTTCCCTCCAGCCCTCTCTCCGTTTCCCTCCAGCCCTCTCTCCTCCAGCCCTCTCTCTGTTCCCCTCCAGCCCTCTCTCTGTTTCCCTCCAGCCCTCTCTGTTTCCCTCCAGCCCTCTCTCTGTTTCCCTCCAGCCCGCTCTCTGTTTCTCTCTAGCCCTCCCTCTGTTTCTCTCTAGCCCTCCCTCTGTTTCTCTCCAGCCCTCTCTCTGTTTCCCTCCAGCCCTCTCTCTGTTTCCCTCTAGCCCTCTCTCTGTTTCCCTCCAGCCCTCTCTGTTTCCCTCCAGCCCTCTCTCCCCTCCAGCCCTCTCTCCCCTCCAGCCCTCTCTCCCCTCCAGCCCTCTCCATGTTTCCCTCCAGCCTTCTCTCTGTTTCCCTCCAGCCGTCTCTCCCCTCCAGCCCTCTCCATGTTTCCCTCCAGCCTTCTCTCTGTTTCCCTCTAGCCCTCTGTCCCCTCCAGCCCTCTCTCTGTTTCCCTCCAGCCCGCTCTCCTCCAGCCCTCTCTCTGTTCCCCTCCAGCCCTCTCTGTTTCCCTCCAGCCCTCTCTCTGTTTCCTTCCAGCCCTCTCTCTGTTTCCCTCCAGCCCTCTCTCTGTTTCCCTCCAGCCCTCTCTCCCCTCCAGCCCTCTCCATGTTTCCCTCCAGCCTTCTCTCTGTTTCCCTCCAGCCCTCTCTCCCCTCCAGCCCTCCCTCTGTTTCCCTCCAGCCCTCCCTCTGTTTCCCTCCAGCCCTCCCTCTGTTTCCCTCCTGCCCTCTCTCTGTTTCCCTCCAGCCCTCTCTCTGTTTCCCTCCAGCCCTCTCTCTGTTTCCCTCCAGCCCTCTCTCTGTTTCCCTCCAGCCCTCTCTCTGTTTCCCTCCAGCCCTCTCTCTGTTTCCCTCTAGCCATCTCTCTCTTTCTCTCTAGCCCTCCCTCTGTTTCTCTCTAGCCCTCCCTCTGTTTCTCTCCAGCCCTCTCTGTTTCCCTCCAGCCCTCTCTCTGTTTCCCTCCAGCCCTCCCCATGTTTCCCTCCAGCCCTCTCTCCCCTCCAGCCCTCTCTCCCCTCCAGCCCTCTCCATGTTTCCCTCCAGCCTTCTCTCTGTTTCCCTCTAGCCCTCTGTCCCCTCCAGCCCTCTCTCTGTTTCCCTCCAGCCCGCTCTCCTCCAGCCCTCTCTCTGTTCCCCTCCAGCCCTCTCTGTTTCCCTCCAGCCTTCTCTCTGTTTCCCTCCAGCCCTCTCTCCTCTCCAGCCCTCTCCATGTTTCCCTCCAGCCTTCTCTCTGTTTCCCTCTAGCCCTCTGTCCCCTCCAGCCCTCACTCTGTTTCCCTCCAGCCCTCACTCTGTTTCCCTCCAGCCCTCACTCTGGTACCCTCCAGCCCTCTCTCTGTTTCCCTCCAGCCCTCTCTCCCCTCCAGCCCTCTCCATGTTTCCCTCCAGCCTTCTCTCTGTTTCCCTCCAGCCCTCTCTCTGTTTCCCTCCAGCCCTCTCTCTCCTCCAGCCCTCTCCATGTTTCCCTCCAG
>NC_060185.1:16556115-16569181 GCF_021184085.1 Oncorhynchus gorbuscha
CAAAACAAGCTGAGATGTTTGAAACACACACAATCCTCCATGGTGTGTGTGGGAGAGGAGTTCATTAGGGATCTCTTCCTGCTCTGATATCAGAAGGTATTGGCTGCTGTAGAACCCTGCTGTGGGGTAAATACCATTGTTCCTGTAGGAACACTCAACTATACCAGGAATACAAAGATAGAGACAGAGAGATGTTTACTGTTTATTTCCCTTTTGTGTATTGTCTATTTCACCTGCTTTGGCAATATCAACATGTTTCCCATGCCAATAAAGCCCTTTGAATTGAATTGAGAGAGCAACATGGAGAGAGATATATGGAGAGAGAGATATGGAGAGAGAGAGAGCAAGAGAGAGATATGGAGAGAGAGATATGGAGAGAGAGAGATATATGGAGAGAGAGATATGGAGAGAGAGAGCAAGAGAGAGATATGGAGAGAGAGAGATATGGAGAGAGAGATATGGAGAGAGAGAGCAAGAGAGAGATATGGAGAGAGAGAGATATGGAGATAGAGATATGGAGAGAGAGAGAGCAAGAGAGAGATATGGAGATAGAGATATGGAGAGAGAGAGAGCAAGAGAGAGATATGGAGATAGAGAGATATGGAGAGAGAGAGATATGGAGAGAGAGATATATGGAGAGAGAGAGATATGGAGAGAGAGAGAGCAAGAGAGAGATATGGAGAGAGAGAGATATGGAGATAGAGATATGGAGAGAGAGAGAGCAAGAGAGAGATATGGAGATAGAGATATGGAGAGAGAGAGAGCAAGAGAGAGATATGGAGAGAGAGAAATATGGAGAGAGATATATGAAGAGAGAGATATGGAGAGAGAGAGATATGGAGAGAGAGAGATATGGAGAGAGAGATATATGGAGAGAGAGAGATATGGAGAGAGATATGGAGAGAGAGAGATATGGAGAGAGAGAGATATGGAGAGAGATATGGAGAGAGAGAGATATGGAGAGAGAGACATATGGAGAGAGAGAGATATGGAGAGAGAGAGATATGGAGAGAGATATATGAAGAGAGAGAGAGAGAGAGAGCAAGAGAGAGATATGGAGAGAGAGATATGGAGAGAGATATATGGAGAGAGAGAGAGCAAGAGAGAGATATGGAGAGAGATATGGAGAGAGATATGGAGAGAGAGAGAGAGAGAGACATGGAGAGAGATATATGAAGAGAGAGAGAGAGAGAGAGAGATATATGGAGAGGATATGGAGAGAGAGAGAGCAAGAGAGAGATATGGAGATAGAGATATGGAGAGAGAGAGAGCAAGAGAGAGATATGGAGATAGAGATATGGAGAGAGAGAGAGCAAGAGAGAGATATGGAGATAGAGATATGGAGAGAGAGAGAGCAAGAGAGAGATATGGAGAGAGAGAAATATGGAGATAGAGATATGGAGAGAGAGAGAGCAAGAGAGAGATATGGAGAGAGAGAGATATGGAGATAGAGATATGGAGAGAGAGAGAGCAAGAGAGAGATATGGAGATAGAGATAAGAGAGAGAGAGCAAGAGAGAGATATGGAGAGAGAGAAATATGGAGAGAGATATATGAAGAGAGAGATATGGAGAGAGAGAGATATGGAGAGAGAGAGATATGGAGAGAGATATGGAGAGAGAGAGATATGGAGAGAGATATGGAGAGAGAGAGATATGGAGAGAGAGAGATATGGAGAGAGAGAGATATGGAGAGAGATATGGAGAGAGAGAGATATGGAGAGAGAGAGATATGGAGAGAGAGACATGGAGAGAGATATATGAAGAGAGAGAGAGAGAGAGAGAGCAAGAGAGAGATATGGAGAGAGAGATATGGAGAGAGATATATGGAGAGAGAGAGAGCAAGAGAGAGATATGGAGAGAGAGATATGGAGAGAGAGAGAGCAAGAGAGAGATATGGAGAGAGAGAGCAAGAGAGAGATATGGAGAGAGAGATATGGAGAGAGATATATGGAGAGAGAGAGAGCAAGAGAGAGATATGGAGAGAGAGATATGGAGAGAGATATGGAGAGAGAGAGAGCAAGAGAGAGATATGGAGAGAGAGAGCAAGAGAGAGATATGGAGAGAGAGAGCAAGAGAGAGATATGGAGAGAGAGAGCGCAAGAGAGAGATATGGAGAGAGAGAGAGAGCAACATGGAGAGAGATATATGGAGAGAGAGATATGGCAGAAGAGTGGGAAACAGTATGCTTCACCCCCTATGTGTGTGTTTACAGTAAACACAGTGCTGTATTTAGTGCACTATCCCTCCAGCCCTCTCTCTGTTGCCCTCCAGCCCTCCCTCTGTTTCTCTCCAGCCCTCTCTGTTTCCCTCCAGCCTTCTCTCTGTTTCCCTTCAGCCCTCTCTCTGTTCCCCTCCAGCCTACTCTTTGTTTCCCTCCAGCCCTCTCTCTGTTTCCCTCCAGCCCTCTCTCCTCCAGCCCTCTCTCTGTTCCCCTCCAGCCCTCTCTCTGTTCCCCTCCAGCCCTCTATCTGTTCCCCTCCAGCCCTCTCTCTGTTCCCCTCCAGCCCTCTCTCCTCCAGCCCTCTCTCGGTTCCCCTCCAGCCTTCTCTCTGTTTCCCTCCAGCCCTCTCTCCCCTCCAGCCCTCCCTCTGTTTCCCTCCAGCCCTCTCTCTGTTTCCCTCCAGCCCTCCCTCTGTTTCCCTCCTGCCCTCTCTCTGTTTCCCTCCAGCCCTCTCTCTGTTTCCCTCCAGCCCTCTCTCCTCCAGCCCTCTCTCTGTTCCCCTCCAGCCCTCTCTCTGTTTCTCTCCAGCCTACTCTCTGTTTCCCTCCAGCCTACTCTCTGTTTCCCTCCAGCCTACTCTCCGTTTCCCTCCAGCCTACTCTCGGTTTCCCTCCAGCCCTCTCTCGGTTTCCCTCCAGCCCTCTCTCGGTTTCCCTCCAGCCCTCACTCGGTTTCCCTCCAGCCCTCTCTCTGTTCCCCTCCAGCCCTCACTCGGTTTCCCTCCAGCCCTCTCTCTGTTTCCCTCTAGCCCTCTCTCCGTTTCCCTCTAGCCCTCTCTCTCTTTCTCTCTAGCCCTCCCTCTGTTTCTCTCTAGCCCTCCCTCTGTTTCTCTCCAGCCCTCTCTCTGTTTCCCTCCAGCCCTCTCTCTGTTTCCCTCTAGCCCTCTCTCTGTTTCCCTCCAGCCCTCTCTGTTTCCCTCCAGCCCTCTCTCTGTTTCCCTCCAGCCCTCTCCATGTTTTTCTCCAGCCCTCTCTCCCCTCCAGCCCTCTCTCTAGCCTCCAGCCCTCTCTCCCCTCCAGCCCTCTCCATGTTCCCTCCAGCCTTCTCTCTGTTTCCCTCCGGCCCTCTCTCTGTTTCCCTCCGGCCCTCTCTCTGTTTCCCTCTAGCCCTCTGTCCCCTCCAGCCCTCTCTCTGTTTCCCTCCAGCCCGCTCTCCTCCAGCCCTCTCTCTGTTTCCCTCCAGCCCTCTCTCTGTTTCTTTCCAGCCCTCTCTCTCTGTTTCCCTCCAGCCCTCTCTCTGTTTCCCTCCAGCCCTCTCTCCCCTCCAGCCCTCTCCATGTTTCCCTCCAGCCTTCTCTCTGTTTCCCTCCAGCCCTCTCTCCCCTCCAGCCCTCCCTCTGTTTCCCTCCAGCCCTCTCTCTGTTTCCCTCCAGCCCTCCCTCTGTTTCCCTCCTGCCCTCTCTCTGTTTCCCTCCAGCCCTCTCTCTGTTTCCCTCCAGCCCTCTCTCCTCCAGCCCTCTCTCTGTTCCCCTCCAGCCCTCTCTCTGTTCCCCTCCAGCCTACTCTCTGTTTCCCTCCAGCCTACTCTCTGTTTCCCTCCAGCCTACTCTCCGTTTCCCTCCAGCCTACTCTCGGTTTCCCTCCAGCCCTCTCTCGGTTTCCCTCCAGCCCTCTCTCGGTTTCCCTCCAGCCCTCACTCGGTTTCCCTCCAGCCCTCTCTCTGTTCCCCTCCAGCCCTCACTCGGTTTCCCTCCAGCCCTCTCTCTGTTTCCCTCCAGCCCTTTCTCTGTTTCCCTCCAGCCCTCACTCGGTTTCCCTCCAGCCCTCACTCTGTTTCCCTCCAGCCCTCACTCTGGTACCCTCCAGCCCTCTCTCTGTTTCCCTCCAGCCCTCTCTCTGTTTCCCTCCAGCCCTCTCTCTGTTTCCCTCCAGCCCTCTCTCTGTTTCCCTCCAGCCCTCACTCGGTTTCCCTCCAGCCCTCTCTCTGTTCCCCTCCAGCCCTCACTCGGTTTCCCTCCAGCCCTCACTCGGTTTCCCTCCAGCCCTCACTCTGTTTCCCTCCAGCCCTCACTCTGTTTCCCTCCAGCCCTCACTCTGGTACCCTCCAGCCCTCTCTCTGTTTCCCTCCAGCCCTCTCTCTGTTTCCCTCCAGCCCTCTCTCTGTTTCCCTCCAGCCCTCTCTCTGTTTCCCTCCAGCCCTCTCTCTGTTCCCCTCCAGCCCTCTCTCGGTTTCCCTCCAGCCCTCTCTCGGTTTCCCTCCAGCCCTCTCTCGGTTTCCCTCCAGCCCTCACTCGGTTTCCCTCCAGCCCTCACTCGGTTTCCCTCCAGCCCTCTCTCTGTTTCCCTCCAGCCCTCTCTCTGTTTCCCTCCAGCCCTCTCTCTGTTCCCCTCCAGCCCTCTCTCGGTTTCCCTCCAGCCCTCTCTCGGTTTCCCTCCAGCCCTCTCTCGGTTTCCCTCCAGCCCTCACTCGGTTTCCCTCCAGCCCTCACTCGGTTTCCCTCAGCCCTCTCTCTGTTTCCCTCCAGCCCTCTCTCTGTTTCCCTCCAGCCTTCTCTCTGTTTCCCTCCAGCCCTCTCTCGGTTCCCCTCCAGCCCTCTCTCGGTTTCCCTCCAGCCCTCTCTCGGTTTCCCTCCAGCCCTCTCTCGGTTTCCCTCCAGCCCTCTCTCTGTTTCCCTCCAGCCCTCTCTCTGTTTCCCTCCAGCCCTCCCTCTCTCTTATGCTTGTACCCTTTATTTCTCTCCAAAGTAGCCCACCCCCCCACACACACACACACACACACACACACACACACACACACACACACACACACACACACACACACACACACCAGGTGTTTTAGTGAGGAATGTTTGCTAGTAAACCCTAGCTCCACACACACACAAACAGTACATAACACTCTGAATCCTTGTGGGTCTGCGTGTTTAAACGTGCTAGGTAGGCCTAGTGCTCTGAGGAATATCTCCCCCATCTCTCTGTAACACACACATGGCCTGGAGGAAACAGCCAAATTCCCTCACAGACACACAGTGAAATGTGTAAACTGGAGTGGGCAGAGGTTGAGGTCAGACCAGCCGAAGAAGTAGAAACTCCATAGGCACCAGACAACCTCCAGTCAACCTCCAGACAACCTCCAGACAGCTTTTAGACACCATCTGTTTCTCCTCTTGTATGTAGCTCTGTAAACCACCACTTTGTTTCTGCACTCTCAACCCTTTACCCCAGCCATGTTTACTTCAACAACACATCCACAGTTCATCATCTCTCATCCCTTTACCCCAGCCATGTTTACTTCAACAACACATCCACAGTTCATCATCTCTCATCCCTTTACCCCAGCCATGTTTACTTCAACAACACATCCACAGTTCATCATCTCTCATCCCTTTACCACAGCAATGTTTACTTCAACAACACATCCACAGTTCATCATCTCTCATCCCTTTACCACAGCCATGTTTACTTCAACAACACATCCACAGTTCACCATCTCTCATCTGTGGCAGTAGGATGCACAGACAGATGACACGGCTGTCTCTCTCTCTCTCTCTCTCTCTCTCTCTCTCTCTCTCTCTCTCTCTCACCACTATTTATCAGTGCTCTGAATATCAGCTAGCACGATTTTCATGAAATGCTCCTGAAATATACTGATCCCTCATCTGTCTGTCTGATAGAAAAGGGTAGTGTGTGTGTGTGTGTGTGTGTGTGTGTGTGTGTGTGTGTGTGTGTGTGTGTGTGTGTGTGTGTGTGTGTGTGTGTGTGTGTGTGTGTGTGTGTGTGTGTGTGTGTGTGTGTGTGTGTGTGAAAAGGGAAGTGTGTGTGTGTCACATGAGAGAGCTGTAAATGTGTGTGAGGTGATGACATGATGGCCACCAGTGCATGTGACATGACATGTGTGATGTCTGTGTTGTTTTGCCTGAACTCGTGACCTGACCAGGTAGCCCATGATGTAACATGGAGTGGATTGGTGATGCTCATGTTATTACACAGAAGTAGCAACAATGGCTGCCCATCCAACCCACTCTCAGAGAGGACAGGACACAGGCCCTCGTTCAATAAAACCCTTTTCCTCCCTTCCCTGAGCACAGTTTCCACCCTTTTAAGTCCACCCTGACCATCAGCAGAGAAATGGGGTGACTGTTCTGATGGCTCCATGCTGGGATGTCAACACCAGCTGGTAGAGAATTCTAAGCAGCCAACACAACAAGTGTGTCACACTGACAGTGTGTCTCTGTGTGTGTGTGTGTGTGTGTGTGTGTGTGTGTGTGTGTGTGTGTGTGTGTGTGTGTGTGTGTGTGTGTGTGTGTGTGTGTGTGTGTGTGTGTGTGTGTGTGTGTGTGTGTGTGGACCCCTCTGGTACAGTCTAAATACCTACGTGCAAACTGACAGACACAGGCTGGGTATGATTGGATGTAGGCTACATAGAAAGGATTGTGGTTAAAATAGGCCTACTGTTGGCTGTAGAACATTTAAACCGAGATGTGGTGATGATGTGTTGACAGGCGAAGTAAAGAAACTAACTTTTCCTGACAGTCCTAGCTAGTTAGATAACTAGTTAGCAGGTTACAATGTAATAGCATGCCTTAAGAACACAATCTATTGATATAGGCTGTTACACTGTAGCCACAGACGGATAGAATGGTTGCTGTGTCCTACTGACTGGCTTCTAGATATTTGATTAGTTGCCACGATGTGTCCCTTCCAACCATCGGACAAATGAAAGCCAGACAGCTCAGAAGTTTAGAAACCATCTAGCCAGTCTATCCTGAAAATTAAAGCCACACTTTTACGAAGAGAACATTCAATCTGGCTACTTACAGCACACACAAAGCGTACGCCCCGTTAACACTTTCGCTATCCCGAACCAGGAAACTCCCGTCGCGTCCCGCGCGGGCCAGCAGCTCCTCCGCAGCAGCGCGACTCAAGTCCCGGTGATACCACAACGGAGGCGCTAGCCCCAGCGGCGACACCCCGCCGCCACCGGCCATCGCCACAGCCCCAGAAAACACACGGTTTCCTGAGTTAAACAATCTCAACGAGACGATAAATCCGGCAGTTAGAGTGCAAGTAGTGTGAGTCCGAGTTGGAAAACGCGAGAAAACTGTGACGTTAAAAGTTTTCGATGGGTCGTTTCTGTAGTTTCCTCCGTTCCTGAAAGTCTGCCATGGAGGCGCCGCTGCTTTCGTGCTTCCCACGGAAATCAGCCTATGTAAATCCTGGAGATGGAGCGAACTGGAGAGGGAGAGGCATAGCAGCTACAGCGTGTATTTCAGCCAAGACTAGGCCTCACAACAACAACAACTTCCTGTTGTGTGGTGTGCGTGTTTATGCAGCTAACTGTTTATTAACATAGTAATAATTAATACTGGTTCACTTAATGTTTTTGCAGTGTTGCATTTTCTATACGAGGTGTGGGTCCACCTAGTGGTCATGACACAGAAGTGCTCCCACAGGACTTTGACTTATTTTGAAGTTGTAACTTATTTTGTAAACCAAGCCTGATCCTTCAACCTATTCCTAAAGCTTCATCCCAGCCCAATTTATGTTTAAAAGAAGTGCTTTGTCTGCATCAACACATGCACACGTACACACACACAAAGATGGCATCCCTTGCCGCGTTCTCAGAGAATGCGCAGACCAGCTGGCTGGTGTGTTTACGGGCATATTCAATCGCTCCCTTTCCCAGTCTGCTGTCCCCACATGCGTCAAGATGGCCGCCATTGTTCCTGTACCCAAGAAAGCAAAGGTAACTCAACTAAATAACTATCGCCCCGTAGCACTCACTTCTGTCATCATGAAGTGCTTTGAGAGACTAGTCAATGATCATATCATCTCCACCTTACCTGTCACCCTAGACCCACTTCAGTTTGCATACCGCCAAAACAGGTCCACAGACGATGCAATCGCCATCACACTGTACACTGCCCTATCCCATCTGGATAAGAGGAATACATATGTAAGATTGCTGTTAATTGACTATAGCTCAGCATTCAACACCATAGTACCCTCCAAGCTCATCATCAAGCTGGAGGCCCTGGGTCTCAACCCCACCCTGTGCAATTGGGTCCTGGACTTTCTGACGGGCCACCCCCAGGTGGTAAAGGTAAGAAACAACATCTCCACTTCACTGACCCTCAACAGTGGGGCCCCACATGGGTGCGTGCTCAGCCCCCTCTTGCTCAGCCCCCTCATGTACTCCCTGCATGGCCATGCACGCCTCCAACTCAATCATCAAGTTTGCAGACGACACAACAGTAGTAGGCTTGATTACCAACACCGACGAGACAGCCTACAGAGAGGAGGTGAGGGTACTCGGACTGTGGTGTCAGGAATACAACCTCTCACTCAACGTCAACAAAACAAAGAAGATCAGGAAAGAGCAGAGGGAGCACCCCCCTATCCACATCGAAGGGACAACAGTGGAGGGACAACAGTGGAGAAGGTGGAAAGTTTTAAGTTCCTCAGCGTACACAACATAAACTGAAATGGTCCATCGTACACATCACAAACTGAAATCCACACAGACAGTGTGGTGAAGAAGGCTCAGGAGGCTGAAGAAATATGGCTTGTCACCTAAAACCCTGACACACTTTTACAAAAGCACGACCGAGAGCATCCTGTTGGTCTGTATCCCCGCCTGGTACAGCAACTGCACCTCCCTCAACCACAAAGCTCTCCAGAGGGTGGTGTGGTTTGCACAATTTATTTGACCTTTATTTAACTAGGCAAGTAAGTTAAGAACGGCAGATTTGTACCTTGTCAGCTCGGGGGTTTGTACTTGCAACCTTCCAGTTACTAGTCCAACGCTCTAACCACTAGGCTACCCTGCCGCCCCCATAGTCAACTACCTGCCAGTCAAGACACCTACAGCAACCGATGTCACAGCAAGGCCATAAAGATCATCAAGGACAACAACCACCTGAGGCACTGCCTGTTCACCCCGCTATCATCCAGAAGGCGAGGTCAGTACAGGTGCATCAAAGCTTGGACCAAGAGACTGAAAAACAGCTTCTATCTCAAGGCCATCAGACTGCTAAACCTCAATCACTAGCACAGAGAGGCTCCTGCCTACAAAGAGACTCATATCACTGACCACTTTAAACAATGGATCACTAGTCACTTTAAACAATGGATCACTAGTCACTTTAAACAATGGATCACTAGTCACTTTAAACAATGGATCACTAGTCACTTTAAACAATGGATCACTAGTCACTTTAAACAATGGATCACTAGTCACTTTAAACAATGGATCACTAGTCACTTTAAACAATGGATCACTAGTCACTTTAAACAATGGATCACTAGTCACTTTAAACAATGGATCACTAGTCACTTTAAACAATGGATCACTAGTCACTTTAAACAATGGATCACTAGTCACTTTAAACAATGGATCACTAGTCACTTTAAACAATGGATCACTAGTCACTTTAAACAATGGATCACTAGTCACTTTAAACAATGGATCACTAGCCACTTTAAACAATGGATCACTAGTCACTTTAAACAATGGATCACTAGTCACTTTAAACAATGGATCACTAGTCACTTTAAACAATGGATCACTAGCCACTTTAAACAATGGATCACTAGCCACTTTAAACAATGGATCACTAGTCACTTTAAACAATGGATCACTAGTCACTTTAAACAATGGATCACTAGCCACTTTAAACAATGGATCACTAGTCACTTTAAACAATGGATCACTAGTCACTTTAAACAATGGATCACTAGTCACTTTAAACAATGGATCACTAGTCACTTTAAACAATGGATCACTAGTCACTTTAAACAATGGATCACTAGTCACTTTAAACAATGGATCACTAGTCACTTTAAACAATGGATCACTAGTCACTTTAAACAATGGATCACTAGTCACTTTAAACAATGGATCACTAGTCACTTTAAACAATGGATCACTAGTCACTTTAAACAATGGATCACTAGTCACTTTAAACAATGGATCACTAGTCACTTTAAACAATGGATCACTAGTCACTTTAAACAATGGATCACTAGTCACTTTAAACAATGGATCACTAGTCACTTTAAACAATGGATCACTAGTCACTTTAAACAATGGATCACTAGTCACTTTAAACAATGGATCACTAGTCACTTTAAACAATGGATCACTAGTCACTTTAAACAATGGATCACTAGTCACTTTAAACAATGGATCACTAGTCACTTTAAACAATGGATCACTAGTCACTTTAAACAATGGATCACTAGTCACTTTAAACAATGGATCACTAGTCACTTTAAACAATGGATCACTAGTCACTTTAAACAATGGATCACTAGTCACTTTAAACAATGGATCACTAGTCACTTTAAACAATGGATCACTAGTCACTTTAAACAATGGATCACTAGTCACTTTAAACAATGGATCACTAGTCACTTTAAACAATGGATCACTAGTCACTTTAAACAATGGATCACTAGTCACTTTAAACAATGGATCACTAGCCACTTTAAACAATGGATCACTAGTCACTTTAAACAATGGATCACTAGTCACTTTAAACAATGGATCACTAGTCACTTTAAACAATGGATCACTAGTCACTTTAAACAATGGATCACTAGTCACTTTAAACAATGGATCACTAGTCACTTTAAACAATGGATCACTAGTCACTTTAAACAATGGATCACTAGTCACTTTAAACAATGGATCACTAGTCACTTTAAACAATGGATCACTAGTCACTTTAAACAATGGATCACTAGTCACTTTAAACAATGGATCACTAGTCACTTTAAACAATGGATCACTAGCCACTTTAAACAATGGATCACTAGTCACTTTAAACAATGGATCACTAGTCACTTTAAACAATGGATCACTAGTCACTTTAAACAATGGATCACTAGTCACTTTAAACAATGGATCACTAGTCACTTTAAACAATGGATCACTAGTCACTTTAAACAATGGATCACTAGTCACTTTAAACAATGGATCACTAGTCACTTTAAACAATGGATCACTAGTCACTTTAAACAATGGATCACTAGTCACTTTAAACAATGGATCACTAGTCACTTTAAACAATGGATCACTAGTCACTTTAAACAATGGATCACTAGTCACTTTAAACAATGGATCACTAGTCACTTTAAACAATGGATCACTAGTCACTTTAAACAATGGATCACTAGTCACTTTAAACAATGGATCACTAGTCACTTTAAACAATGGATCACTAGTCACTTTAAACAATGGATCACTAGTCACTTTAAACAATGGATCACTAGTCACTTTAAACAATGGATCACTAGTCACTTTAAACAATGGATCACTAGTCACTTTAAACAATGGATCACTAGTCACTTTAAACAATGGATCACTAGTCACTTTAAACAATGGATCACTAGTCACTTTAAACAATGGATCACTAGTCACTTTAAACAATAGATCACTAGTCACTTTAAACAATGGATCACTAGTCACTTTAAACAATGGATCACTAGTCACTTTAAACAATGGATCACTAGTCACTTTAAACAATGGATCACTAGTCACTTTAAACAATGGATCACTAGTCACTTTAAACAATGGATCACTAGTCACTTTAATAATGTTAATGTATCTTACATTACTCATCTCATATGAATATACTGTACCTTATACCATCTACTGCATCTTGCCTATGTCGCTCCACCATCGCTCATCCATGTATTTATATGTACATATTCTTATTCCATCCCTTTAGATTTGTGTGTATTCGGTAGTTGTTGGGGAATTGTTAGATTACTTGTTAGATATTACAAGCATTGCTCTACACTCACATTAACATCTGCTAACCATGTGTATGTGACCAATACTATTTGATTTGATTTGTAGAGTGTGAGGTGAGTGGGACCTGGAGAGAGGCTAGGTATTAATAGCATTATGGACCTCGTCCATCTTTCTGCTATTCTTGGCTATGTCATCACACAGAGCATGGTGTGTGTAAGTGTGTGTAAGTCTCTGTACATGTGTGTGTATGTGCTTCTGTGAGAGAGTATGTGCCACATCTCAGGCAGCAGGGGTGAGGACTATAGCCTGGTAACCACAGGTACCAGGAGGCTAGCCATGCCCATAATACGCTCTGTGACAAATGAAAACATAAAAGACAAGAACAGACTGGACACACACACACACACACACACATAGGGGAATGGAACACCCCATAATTACTGAGAACTGAAGCAGATTGGCCTCCCTCTCAGACTGGTCATGTGTTTTTGGTTCCCTGAAATATCCTAACGTCCTAGACAGAGAGTAAGGTTCTGTTGGCAGCCTCAGTGCCAAGGCGGGCTGAGTGCCAAACACTAAACACTGAACCCTTCTACGGGAGAGGACAGAGAGGGGGGAAGGGAGAAGAGAACAGCATGAAGAGGGAGTAAGGGTAGAGGACAGAGAGGAGGGAAGGGAGAAGAGAACAGCATGAAGAGGGAGTAAGGGTGAGGACTGAGAGGGAGGGAAGGGAGAGGACTGAGAGGAGGGAAAGGGAGAAGAGAACAGCATGAAGAGGGAGGGAAGGGTGAGGACTGAGAGGGAGTAAGGGTGAGGACTGAGAGGAGGGAAGGGAGAAGAGAACAGCATGAAGAGGGAGTAAGGGTGAGGACTGAGAGGAGGGAAGGGAGAAGAGAACAGCATGGAGAGGGAGTAAGGGTGAGGACTGAGAGGAGGGAAGGGAGAAGAGAACAGCATGAAGAGGGAGTAAGGGTGAGGACTGAGAGGAGGGAAGGGAGAAGAGAACAGCATGAAGAGGGAGTAAGGGTGAGGACTAGAGGAGGACTGAGGACTGAGAGGGAGTAAGGGTGAGGACAGAGAGGAGGGAAGGGAGAAGAGAACAGCATGAAGAGGGAGTAAGGGTGAGGACTGAGAGGGAGTAAGGGTGA
>NC_060185.1:16569681-16637181 GCF_021184085.1 Oncorhynchus gorbuscha
GAAGAGAACAGCATGAAGAGGGAGTAAGGGTGAGGACAGAGAGGAGGGAAGGGAGAGGAAGAGAGGAGGAAGGGTGAAACATGAAGGGAGTAAGGGTGAGGACAGAGAGGAGGGAAGGGAGAAGAGAACAGCATGAAGAGGGAGTAAGGGTGAGGACAGAGAGGAGGGAAGGGAGAAGAGAACAGCATGAAGAGGAGTAAGGGTGAGGACAGAGAGAGGAGGGAAGGGAGAAGAGAACAGCATGAAGAGGAGTAAGGGTGAGGACAGAGAGGAGGAAGGGAGAGGAGCATGAGAGGGTAAGAGAGAACAGCTGAGAGGGAGTAAGGGTGAGGACTGAGAGGGAGTAAGGGTGAGGACAGAGAGGAGGGAAGGGAGAAGAGAACAGCATGAAGAGGGAGTAAGGGTGAGGACAGAGAGGAGGGAAGGGAGAAGAGAACAGCATGAGGAAGAGGGAGGAAGGGAGAGGACTGAGAGGGAGTAAGGGTGAGGACTGAGAGGAGGGAAGGGGAGAAGAGAACAGCATGAAGAGGGAGTAAGGGAGAGGACTGAGAGGGAGTAAGGGTGAGGACTGAGAGGAGGGAAGGGAGAAGAGAACAGCATGAAGAGGGAGTAAGGGTGAGGACTGAGAGGAGGGAAGGGAGAAGAGAACAGCATGAAGAGGGAGTAAGGGAGAGGACTGAGAGGGAGTAAGGGTGAGGACTGAGAGGAGGGAAGGGAGAAGAGAACAGCATGAAGAGGGAGTAAGGGTGAGGACTGAGAGGGAGTAAGGGTGAGGACTGAGAGGAGGGAAGGGAGAAGAGAACAGCATGAAGAGGGAGTAAGGGTGGGACTGAGAGGAGGGAAGGAGAAGGACATGAAGAGGGAGAGGGAGACTAGGGAGTAAGGGTGAGGACTGAGAGGAGGGAAGGGAGAAGAGAACAGCATGAAGAGGGAGTAAGGGTGAGGACTGAGAGGGAGGAAGGAGAAGAGAACAGCATGAAGAGGAAGGGGTGAGGACTGAGAGGGAGTAAGGGTGAGGACTGAGAGGAGGGAAGGAGAAGAGAACAGCATGAAGAGGGAGTAAGGGTGAGGACTGAGAGGGAGTAAGGGTGAGGACTGAGAGGGAGGAAGGGAGAGGACAGCATGAAGAGAGGGGTGAGGAAGGGAGAAGAGAACAGCATGAAGAGGGAGTAAGGGTGAGGACAGAGAGGAGGGAAGGGAGAAGAGAACAGCATGAAGAGGGAGTAAGGGTGAGGACTGAGAGGAGGGAAGGGAGAAGAGAACAGCATGAAGAGGGAGTAAGGGTGAGGACTGAGAGGGAGTAAGGGTGAGGACTGAGAGGAGGGAAGGGAGAAGAGAACAGCATGAAGAGGGAGTAAGGGTGAGGACTGAGAGGGAGTAAGGGTGAGGACTGAGAGGAGGGAAGGGAGAAGAGAACAGCATGAAGAGGGAGTAAGGGTGAGGACTGAGAGGAGGGAAGGGAGAAGAGAACAGCATGAAGAGGGAGTAAGGGTGAGGACTGAGAGGGAGTAAGGGTGAGGACTGAGAGGGAGTAAGGGTGAGGACTGAGAGGGAGTAAGGGTGAGGACAGAGAGGAGGGAAGGGAGAAGAGAACAGCATGAAGAGGGAGTAAGGGTGAGGACAGAGAGGAGGGAAGGGAGAAGAGAACAGCATGAAGAGGGAGTAAGGGTGAGGACAGAGAGGAGGGAAGGGAGAAGAGAACAGCATGAAGAGGGAGTAAGGGTGAGGACAGAGAGGGAGTAAGGGTGAGGACTGAGAGGAGGGAAGGAGAAGAGAACAGCATGAAGAGGGAGTAAGGGAGAGGACTGAGAGGAGGGAAGGAGAAGAGAACAGCATGAAGAGGGAGTAAGGGTGAGGACTGAGAGGAGGGAAGGGAGAAGAGAACAGCATGAAGAGGGAGTAAGGGAGAGGACAGAGAGGAGGGAAGGGAGAAGAGAACAGCATGAAGAGGGAGTAAGGGTGAGGACAGAGAGGGAGTAAGGGTGAGGACTGAGAGGAGGGAAGGGAGAAGAGAACAGCATGAAGAGGGAGTAAGGGAGAGGACTGAGAGGAGGGAAGGGAGAAGAGAACAGCATGAAGAGGGAGTAAGGGAGAGGACTGAGAGGGAGTAAGGGTGAGGACTGAGAGGAGGGAAGGGAGAAGAGAACAGCATGAAGAGGGAGTAAGGGTGAGGACTGAGAGGGAGTAAGGGTGAGGACTGAGAGGAGGGAAGGGAGAAGAGAACAGCATGAAGAGGGAGTAAGGGTGAGGACTGAGAGGGAGTAAGGGTGAGGACTGAGAGGAGGGAAGGGAGAAGAGAACAGCATGAAGATGGAGTAAGGGTGAGGACTGAGAGGGAGTAAGGGTGAGGACTGAGAGGAGGGAAGGGAGAAGAGAACAGCATGAAGAGGGAGTAAGGGTGAGGACAGAGAGGAGGGAAGGGAGAAGAGAACAGCATGAAGAGGGAGTAAGGGAGAGGACTGAGAGGGAGTAAGGGTGAGGACTGAGAGGAGGGAAGGGAGAAGAGAACAGCATGAAGAGGGAGTAAGGGTGAGGACTGAGAGGGAGTAAGGGTGAGGACTGAGAGGAGGGAAGGGAGAAGAGAACAGCATGAAGAGGGAGTAGGGTGAGGACAGAGAGGAGGGAAGGGAGAAGAGAACAGCATGAAGAGGGAGTAAGGGTGAGGACTGAGAGGGAGTAAGGGTGAGGACTGAGAGGAGGGAAGGGAGAAGAGAACAGCATGAAGAGGGAGTAAGGGTGAGGACTGAGAGGAGGGAAGGAGAAGAGAACAGCATGAAGAGGGAGTAAGGGTGAGGACTGAGAGGGAGTAAGGGTGAGGACTGAGAGGAGGGAAGGGAGAAGAGAACAGCATGGAGAGGGAGTAAGGGTGAGGACTGAGAGGAGGGAAGGGAGAAGAGAACAGCATGAAGAGGGAGTAAGGGTGAGGACTGAGAGGGAGTAAGGGTGAGGACTGAGAGGAAGGAAGGGAGAAGAGAACAGCATGGAGAGGGAGTAAGGGAGAGGACTGAGAGGAGTAAGGGTGAGGACTGAGAGGAGGGAAGGAGAAGAGAACAGCATGAAGAGGGAGTAAGGGAGAGGACTGAGAGGGAGTAAGGGTGAGGACTGAGAGGAGGGAAGGGAGAAGAGAAAAGCATGAAGAGGGAGTAAGGGTGAGGACTGAGAGGGAGTAAGGGTGAGGACTGAGAGGAGGGAAGGGAGAAGAGAACAGCATGGAGAGGGAGTAAGGGTGAGGACTGAGAGGGAGTAAGGGTGAGGACTGAGAGGAGGGAAGGGAGAAGAGAACAGCATGAAGAGGGAGTAAGGGAGAGGACTGAGAGGGAGTAAGGGTGAGGACTGAGAGGAGGGAAGGGAGAAGAGAACAGCATGGAGAGGGAGTAAGGGTGAGGACTGAGAGGAGGGAAGGGAGAAGAGAACAGCATGAAGAGGGAGTAAGGGTGAGGACTGAGAGGGAGTAAGGGTGAGGACTGAGAGGGAGTAAGGGTGAGGACTGAGAGGAGGGAAGGGAGAAGAGAACAGCATGAAGAGGGAGTAAGGGTGAGGACTGAGAGGGAGTAAGGGTGAGGACTGAGAGGGAGTAAGGGTGAGGACTGAGAGGGAGTAAGGGTGAGGACTGAGAGGAGGGAAGGGAGAAGAGAACAGCATGAAGAGGGAGTAAGGGTGAGGACTGAGAGGGAGTAAGGGTGAGGACTGAGAGGAGGGAAGGGAGAAGAGAACAGCATGGAGAGGGAGTAAGGGTGAGGACTGAGAGGGAGTAAGGGTGAGGACTGAGAGGAGGGAAGGGAGAAGAGAACAGCATGGAGAGGGAGTAAGGGAGAGGACTGAGAGGGAGTAAGGGTGAGGACTGAGAGGAGGGAAGGGAGAAGAGAACAGCATGAAGAGGGAGTAAGGGAGAGGACTGAGAGGGAGTAAGGGTGAGGACTGAGAGGAGGGAAGGAGAAGAGAACAGCATGGAGAGGGAGTAAGGGTGAGGACTGAGAGGAGGGAAGGGAGAAGAGAACAGCATGAAGAGGAGTAAGGGTGAGGACTGAGAGGGAGTAAGGGTGAGGACTGAGAGGAGGGAAGGGAGAAGAGAACAGCATGAAGAGGGAGTAAGGGAGAGGACTGAGAGGGAGTAAGGGTGAGGACTGAGAGGAGGGAAGGAGAAGAGAACAGCATGGAGAGGGAGTAAGGGTGAGGACTGAGAGGAGGGAAGGAGAAGAGAACAGCATGAAGAGGAGTAAGGGTGAGGACTGAGAGGGAGTAAGGGTGAGGACTGAGAGGAGGGAAGGGAGAAGAGAACAGCATGAAGAGGGAGTAAGGGTGAGGACTGAGAGGGAGTAAGGGTGAGGACTGAGAGGGAGTAAGGGTGAGGACAGAGAGGAGGGAAGGGAGAAGAGAACAGCATGAAGAGGGAGTAAGGGTGAGGACTGAGAGGGAGTAAGGGTGAGGACTGAGAGGAGGGAAGGGAGAAGAGAACAGCATGAAGAGGGAGTAAGGGTGAGGACTGAGAGGAGGGAAGGGAGAAGAGAACAGCATGAAGAGGGAGTAAGGGTGAGGACAGAGAGGAGGGAAGGGAGAAGAGAACAGCATGAAGAGGGAGTAAGGGTGAGGACTGAGAGGGAGTAAGGGTGAGGACTGAGAGGAGGGAAGGGAGAAGAGAACAGCATGAAGAGGGAGTAAGGGTGAGGACTGAGAGGAGGGAAGGGAGAAGAGAACAGCATGAAGAGGGAGTAAGGGTGAGGACTGAGAGGGAGTAAGGGTGAGGACTGAGAGGAGGGAAGGGAGAAGAGAACAGCATGGAGAGGGAGTAAGGGTGAGGACTGAGAGGAGGGAAGGGAGAAGAGAACAGCATGAAGAGGGAGTAAGGGTGAGGACTGAGAGGGAGTAAGGGTGAGGACTGAGAGGAAGGAAGGGAGAAGAGAACAGCATGGAGAGGGAGTAAGGGAGAGGACTGAGAGGGAGTAAGGGTGAGGACTGAGAGGAGGGAAGGGAGAAGAGAACAGCATGAAGAGGGAGTAAGGGAGAGGACTGAGAGGGAGTAAGGGTGAGGACTGAGAGGAGGGAAGGGAGAAGAGAACAGCATGAAGAGGGAGTAAGGGTGAGGACTGAGAGGGAGTAAGGGTGAGGACTGAGAGGAGGGAAGGAGAAGAGAACAGCATGAAGAGGGAGTAAGGGTGAGGACTGAGAGGGAGTAAGGGTGAGAGGAGGAGGAGGGAAGGGAGAAGAGAACAGCATGAAGAGGGAGTAAGGGAGAGGACTGAGAGGGAGTAAGGGTGAGGACTGAGAGGAGGGAAGGGAGAAGAGAACAGCATGAAGAGGGAGTAAGGGTGAGGACTGAGAGGAGGGAAGGGAGAAGAGAACAGCATGAAGAGGGAGTAAGGGTGAGGACTGAGAGGAGGGAGTAAGGGTGAGGACTGAGAGGGAGTAAGGGTGAGGACTGAGAGGAGGGAAGGGAGAAGAGAACAGCATGAAGAGGGAGTAAGGGAGACTGAGAGAACAGGGTGAGGAGAGGAGTAAGGGTGAGGACTGAGAGGAGTAAGGGTGAGGACTGGAGGAGGGAGAAGAGAACAGCATGAAGAGGGAGTAAGGGTGAGGACTGAGAGGACTAAGGGTGAGAGGAGGAGGGAAGGGAGAAGAGAACAGCATGGAGAGGGAGTAAGGGTGAGGACTGAGAGGGAGTAAGGGTGAGGACTGAGAGGAGGGAAGGGAGAAGAGAACAGCATGGAGAGGGAGTAAGGGAGAGGACTGAGAGGGAGTAAGGGTGAGGACTGAGAGGAGGGAAGGGAGAAGAGAACAGCATGAAGAGGGAGTAAGGGAGAGGACTGAGAGGGAGTAAGGGTGAGGACTGAGAGGAGGGAAGGGAGAAGAGAACAGCATGGAGAGGGAGTAAGGGTGAGGACTGAGAGGAGGGAAGGGAGAAGAGAACAGCATGAAGAGGGAGTAAGGGTGAGGACTGAGAGGGAGTAAGGGTGAGGACTGAGAGGAGGGAAGGGAGAAGAGAACAGCATGAAGAGGGAGTAAGGGAGAGGACTGAGAGGGAGTAAGGGTGAGGACTGAGAGGAGGGAAGGGAGAAGAGAACAGCATGAGAGGGAGTAAGGGTGAGGACTGAGAGGAGGGAAGGGAGAAGAGAACAGCATGAAGAGGGAGTAAGGGTGAGGACTGAGAGGGAGTAAGGGTGAGGACTGAGAGGAGGGAAGGGAGAAGAGAACAGCATGAAGAGGGAGTAAGGGTGAGGACTGAGAGGGAGTAAGGGTGAGGACTGAGAGGGAGTAAGGGTGAGGACAGAGAGGAGGGAAGGGAGAAGAGAACAGCATGAAGAGAAGGTGAGGACTGAAGAGGGAGTAAGGGTGAGGACTGAGAGGAGGGAAGGGAGAAGAGAACAGCATGAAGAGGGAGTAAGGGTGAGGACTGAGAGGAGGGAAGGGAGAAGAGAACAGCATGAAGAGGGAGTAAGGGTGAGGACAGAGAGGAGGGAAGGGAGAAGAGAACAGCATGAAGAGGGAGTAAGGGAGAGGACTGAGAGGGAGTAAGGGTGAGGACTGAGAGGAGGGAAGGGAGAAGAGAACAGCATGAAGAGGGAGTAAGGGTGAGGACTGAGAGGAGGGAAGGGAGAAGAGAACAGCATGAAGAGGGAGTAAGGGAGAGGACTGAGAGGGAGTAAGGGTGAGGACTGAGAGGAGGGAAGGGAGAAGAGAACAGCATGAAGAGGGAGTAAGGGAGAGGACTGAGAGGGAGTAAGGGTGAGGACTGAGAGGAGGGAAGGGAGAAGAGAACAGCATGAAGAGGGAGTAAGGGTGAGGACAGAGAGGAGGGAAGGGAGAAGAGAACAGCATGAAGAGGGAGTAAGGGTGAGGACTGAGAGGGAGAAGGGTGAGGACTGAGAGGAGGGAAGGGAGAAGGGAGAACACTGAAGAGGGAGTAAGGGTGAGGACTGAGAGGGAGTAAGGGTGAGGACTGAGAGGAGGGAAGGGAGAAGAGAACAGCATGAAGAGGGAGTAAGGGTGAGGACTGAGAGGGAGTAAGGGTGAGGACTGAGAGGAGGGAAGGGAGAAGAGAACAGCATGAAGAGGGAGTAAGGGTGAGGACTGAGAGGAGGGAAGGGAGAAGAGAACAGCATGAAGAGGGAGTAAGGGTGAGGACAGAGAGGAGGGAAGGGAGAAGAGAACAGCATGAAGAGGGAGTAAGGGAGTAAGGGTGAGGACTGAGAGGGAGTAAGGGAGTAAGGGTGTAAGGGAGTAAGGGAGTAAGGGAGTAAGGGAGTAAGGGTGAGGACTGAGAGGGAGTAAGGGAGTAAGGGTGTAAGGGAGTAAGGGTGAGGACTGAGGAAAGAGGTCATTATTTTCCTGTGGCTCTGGTCAAAAGTAGTGCATATTTCGCTTTTTAAATTGAACCTTTATTTACTGTGTGGAATAGGATGTAATTTGATATGAGACATATAGCCACAGAAACACAGTTACAGAGTGTAGGAATACAAGGACACATAAAGCCATCTATGACATAAGCATCTGTGGTTTTATTCAAAGCAGGACAATGCTTAATGACATTGTTGCCAGGAGGAGGAGTGTGTTGCGGGGGCAGCACGTTGCCAGGGTGGTGTGGTTTAAGCAGTATTCTGCCACCTTCTTGTTGGGGTTCTTTCCAGTGAACCACAGCTGTAGGCAGCAGAGAAGAAAGGGAGGAGAGAGGGGTGGAGAGAGGTGTGGAGAGAGGGGAGGAGAGAAGGGTGGAGAGAGGGGTGGGGAGAGGGGAGGAGAGAGGGGTGGAGAGAGGGGAGGAGAGAAGGGTGGAGAGAGGGGAGGAGAGGGGAGGAGAGAGGGGAGGAGAGAAGGGTGGAGAGAGGGGAGGAGAGAGGGGAGGAGAGAAGGGTGGAGAGAGGGGAGGAGAGAGGGGTGGAGAGAGGGGAGGAGAGAGGGGAGGAGAGAGGGGTGGAGAGAGGGGTGGAGAGAGGGGAGGAGAGAGGGGAGGAGAGAAGGGTGGAGAGAGGGGTGGAGAGAGGGGAGGAGAGAGGGGTGGAGAGAGGGGTGGAGAGGACAGGATAAAGAAACAATGTTTCATCACAATGTTTTATTTTGCATTTAAAGGTTTGTGTGTGTCTGTGAGAGAGTGTATACCTGTGTGTGTGCGTGTATGTGTGTGTCAAATCAAATCACATTTTATTAATCACATGCTTTGTAAACAACAGGTGTAGACTAACAGCAAGATGCTTACTTACAGGCCAGGCCGTTCCCAGCCATGAAGAGAGAAAGAAAAAAGAGAAATCATAGAAAAGTAATAACAAGTAATAATAAAATACACAATGAGTATGATATCTTGGCTATATACACGGAGTACCAGTACAGAGTCGATGTGCAGGGGTACGAGGTAATTGAGATAGATATGTACAGTACCAGTCAAAGGTTTGGAGACATCCACTCATTCCAGGGTTTTTCTTTATTTGGTAGGCCGTCATTGTAAATAAGAATTTGTTGTTAACTGAGTTAAATAAAGGTTAAATAAATAAACATTAAAAATATAATTTGTACTATTTTCTACATTGTAGAATCATGTAGTAACCAAAAAGTATTAAACAAATCAAAATATATTTGTTATTCTTCAAAGTAGACACCCTTTGCCTTGATGACAGCTTTGCACACTATTGGCATTCTCTCAAACAGCTTCACCTGGAATGCTTTTCCAACAGTCTTGAAGGAGTTCCCACATATGCTGAGCACTTGTTGGCTGCTTTTCCTCTGCGGTCCAACTCATCCTAAACCATCTCTATCGGGTTGAGGTCCCTGGTATAGAAGCGTTGATGCAGTCAGTCAGCACTCAGTGGTGCAGCTGTAGAACCTTTTGAGGATCTGAGGGCCCATGCCAAATCTTTCCGGCCTCCTGAGGGGGAAGAAGCGTTGTCGTGCCCTCTTCTCCAACTGTGCTGGTCTGTGTGGACAATGATAGATCCTTAATGATGTGGACACTGAGGAACGTGACGTTCTCGACCCACTCCAGCCCTGTTGACAGTGGTGTAACGTACTGTTAGTGGAATTTTAAATTCCTATATGTTTTGTAGCCAAAACCAAATTCGCACTCTTTCTATTTCATTAATGATTTGTAAGTTCATTAATTATGCATGAAGTAGATCGAGACCAGTCTTAAAAGCCAGGTAACAGCGTTTAATTCAAGAGAGTACTAACTCAAAATACAAAGAACCTTACATCTAAAGAGAGGACATGAAATGACATCATCAGTTTCTCACACTCTCTCCGATCCACACAATAGCACAGTGTTTTCAGGTCCGGAGATGTCTTCTACTCCCCTCATAAACCAGACATTCCAATCTGTCTAAAACAGTTACATTACATTTAAGTCATTTAGCAGACGCTCTTATCCAGAGCGACTTAAAAGATATCTTCTCCTCCACTAATGGAATATCAAGGACCATTCTTATCTGTCAGAAAATATATATCATCCCTCTCCCTTAACCTTCCCGCAAGGTACAGACAATTAATTTGTTTTACTTACATTTTCAGTAACAGCTTAACCAAGAATCCATACATTTCATACCAAAACAAAATAGTATTAGAATAAATGGTTCTAATTGAAATGTATACATTATTAATCATTTCAACTATAATTTCCTCCAACACGTACTTAAGCAAAAATACTTGAAAGTACTACTTAAGTCGTGTTTTGGGGTATTTGTACGTTACTTTACTATTTATATTTTTGACAACTTTTACTTCTACTTCACAACATTCCTAAAGAAAATTATGTACTTTTTACACCATCAATTGTCCCTGACACCCAAACATATTCGTTATATTTTGAATGTTTAGCAGGATAGGAGAATGGTCTAATGTGCACACTTATCAAGAGAACATCCCTGGTCATTCCTACTACCTCTGACCACTAAACACATGCTTATAAATTATGCCTGAGTGTTTGAGTATGCACCTGGTTATCTGTAAATTTAAAAAACAAGAAAATCGTACCTTCTGGTTTGCTTAATATAAGCAATTTGAAATTGCTGTAGGGATGGTTGTTGGCAGTTGAATCTGATTTTTTTTATAATATTTTTTTTATTAGTTGGTCTGATATACAGCCAAAACAGTAGGTGGCGGCATGCACCTATAGCATTTGTTTGTGCACTGCAATAATATCAAAGAAGACCTCGTATAGCAATACACCAATAAGTGTAGTCTGCCATAAAACCAAAGATAGAACAATGAGATGGTTGAGTTGTAAAAATATTTGATAAACCTCTAGAACAAGAAACAGCAGTAGTAGTAGTAGTAGTAGTAGTAGTAGTAGTAGTAGTAGTAGTAGTAGTAGTAGTAGTAGTAGTAGTAGTAGTAATAGTAGTTGTAGTAGTTGTTGTAGTAGGAGTAAGCGGAACGTATGTGGAAGGATATGCGTACACACCGGGAGCGTTTACAAAACAACACTGGTTTCCGGTCTGTTTAAATTTGAAATTTATATTTTGATAGCTACTAGTCGGGATAGTGGTTTCACAAGTAAGACGGTGAATATTATGACATGTACAGTAAATATGTGTAAATGTTTTTGTTGATGCATTAGATATTGTTTCGTAACATATAACGCGTTAGCTACATTATGCAGGATGAAGAGTGTTTGCTAGCTAGTAAGGAAGATCTGCAATAACTTAACAGATACCATTTTAAAGTCTTCAAAACCTAATCTGTGCAATTCTTACAGTAGCTAACCTACCCAAGTTAGCAGCTAGCTAGCTATGTTGTGACATTTCTTACAGGTAGCTTTCGCTAGCTACACTCTCAACACATTGTTAGGGTCACTGAAACCAACATCTGATTGTACTCATCTAGCCAGGTCTGTTATCGAGGTGGGTGCTGATAGCTATCCTGTCTCAATGAAGTCTGTGTGTCTTCTCAGACAGAGATGTCCACGCAGTTCCCCTCGCTGTTTCCCAGGATGACAGAGACTCTGTGGTTCAACCTGGACCGGCCGTGTGTGGATGAGACAGAGTTACACCAACAGGAGCAGCAGCACCAGACCTGGGTACAATCAAACAAACACAGAGAGAGAAAATACAGGGCAAGACTAGGAGTGACAGAGCCAACCTGGGTTCAGACATACACACACTGACCTCTCCTGTCTCTCCCCCTTAGTTACAGAGCATCTCAGAGAAGGACAATAGCCTGATGCCTATTGGGAAGCCAATTTTCGAGGTATCTGAGCTTTAAATAATGTTTATTTTACTTACCTAGACAACTGACCTGTCGGTCACTCATATTTTAATCCAAAAGTTGACCCAAATATATACAAGATGCTTATGGATTTTGACCAAGTCCTGCGATATTACAAAGGTGAATCATGTTCACATTTATTTTACCTTTATTTATGCAGGGAGTCACCATTGAGACCAGTGTCTCTTTCACAAGGGATCCCTGCAAATACAATTTCATACGACCAAATCGAAAACAATATATATCCAGTAAAATACAGTACAACACAAATGTCATTTTTTAAATGTATTACATTCCTCAATAAGAAGGTCCCCAATCAATATTTTAAATTGCCCGAGCAGCACCAGAACATCCAATTGTAATGTATTTTGTAGTTGGTTCTATGTGGGGCATTACAATTCAATAAAATAGAGAAGTTCATGTTTGCATTTTGTGGTTATTCCCAACAGCTCCCAGGTTTGGGAGAGTCATTAGGACCAGAGGAGGGAGGGCAAGCAAGAGCTTAAATTATACCATCCAAAGATAGTGTAAAGCTACAGTAGGAGAAAACAGCACAGCTAGCTACATTCCCCACAGATATATTTTTAGGTTCACTGAAACCCAAATCTGATCAGCTGTGTACTAATCTATCCCGGTCTGTTATCTAGGTGGGTGCTGATAGCTATCCTGTCTCAGTGAAGTGTGTCCTCTCAGACAGAGATGTTTCCCAGGATGACCGTCTCTGTGGTTCAAGACTACTGTTATGCTTTTGTAATGCTCGCTAGCTCGCATTCAAACCAAGTAAAGTTAAAGATTGTGATCCTAAACCCCCTACCCTGTGTGAACTTGGTTATGGGGGTGTGGTACACAGAAAGAGAGTTTAGCAGCTAGGGAGAGGTTTTAATATGTCATGACATTTAATTCCTCAAATTGTACATGTCGTTTCACTGGATGTGCTACCTTGTCCTCAGACCTGCTGTTTTCAACTCTCTCCCTCCATCCCTCTACTGTACCTGCTGTCTTGACCACTGAATGGGGCTCAGTGGTCTAAGGCACTGCATCTCAGTGCTAGAGGTGTCACTACAGACCCTGGTTCGATTCTAGACTGTATCACAACAGGCCGTGATTGGGAGTCCCATCGGCGGTGCACAATTGGCCCAGCATCAGGTTTTGGCTGGGGTAGACCATCATTGTAAATAAGAATTTGTTTTTAACTGACTTGCTAGTTAAATTAAATAAAAACACTTGGCTATGAAAAACCAACTGACATTTACTCCTGAGGTACTGACCTGTTGCAGACTCTACAACCACTGTGATTATTATTTGACTGCTGGTCATTTGTGAACATTTGAACATTTTGAAGAACGATCTGGCCTTGTATTCTTATAATCTCCAACTGGTACAGCCAGAAGTGAACTTCCTAGGTTCCTGCCTTTCTAGGGAGTTTTTCCTAGCCACAATGCTTCTGCTTTGCTTGCTGTTTGGGGTTTTAGCCTGGATTTCTGTATAGCACTTTGTGACATCGGCTGATGAAAAAAGGGCTTTATAAATACAATTTGACTTGATTGTTTACCATTTTGCGTCAACGTTTGGAATAAAATAAGATAGTGATCTTTTCTTTTATAGTGGCTGTTAAGGATGTTTTCTGTCATTTTTCCATGCTCACTCTGGTGTTTGCGTTCTCTGTGGGTGTGTAGCAAACATTTGACGAGGAAGAAGAGGAGGAGGATGAGGATGAGGAAGATAGTGAGGAAGACTCTGAGGATGAAGAGGACATGCAGGACATAGATGAGATGAACGACTACAACGAGTCACCGGATGACGGAGAGGTCAACGAGGTCAATACGCGCGCACACACAATCAGGGGTTAGGGGTCATGTCTATGGAGCACCATATAAGGGAAATACTAGGCCTCTTGATTCTTAATGTCACTCATCCCTCTCTCAGGTGGATATGGAGGGAGCAGACCAAGACCAGGACCAGTGGATGATCTAGGCCAGAGTAATCCTCGCTGCTCTCTGATGCCCCCTTGGTAGCGTTCATCTACTCTGCCGGACAGTGGTTTTTGGTTGGTGAACTTTCCCTGCTGTTCACACCCACCCTGTGAAACTAAAGGGGAGGTGTGAGCTGCGTGGGGTGTTACTTTATGGAGAAAGTGCTGTGTGCGTGTTCTCTCATTCAGTGTTCTACAGTTGCAATGTGTGAAAACTAAAACATTTTTCTCTTGAAACAAGTGTTTTTTGGAACATTAGGAGAAAGAACTTTGCTCCACCTCAACCTCCCCTCTGCTAGTTCTGTCGTCCCCCACAGATCACGAGACACTCAGACCCTTTGTTTAGACGATGCACACATCAAACTCAAGGACATCGGAGTGCACTCACTCCCCTCTCTGGTAGTCGTTGTTCTGTGTGTGTACTTTGACTCCTCCGTCCGTCCGTCCGTCACCAGTCGCGTCTCATCTGAATGGGCATAAACCATAGCCTGTACACTGCACCTGCATAATCTGCTGTGTGTGGGTGTGCTGTCAACAGAAACCCGGAGAGTTAAAAACAAACGTTAGTATTCAACTAAACTGATTTTAAAAAGGAACTTCACAGGTGCTCGTATGTATGTATGTAAAGTAAATGCCTTTTTAATTGGTCCAGTGTCTTATGTAAATAAAGAGAAACATTGTTTACAGATAATGTATGTAATGGATTTATTGATGCCACACAGACTTGTATAACACATGTCAGATGCTGTCTGAGCGATATTCAACCAGCAGGGGGCACTACGCAGAAGGCAGCAGGAGACTAGGAGGGTCAAGGCAGCAGGAGGCTCAGACAACAAAACCACAAGTAAGTTGTACCCAACCTTGCATGTCTTAGTAATAGATATGTGTGTCTCTCTCTCTCACTGTGTCATCTTCGAAGCCTTGTGTGACATCTGCTATGGCAGTGATTCTTGCATCCATTTCCACACTGTAGAGCCTGGTGCCCAGGCAATACGCACTGTGCTGTATCCACAGTGGGAACCCAGCACTGTCGGAGGGCAGTGCTGGGAAAATAATCCGGTCCCTTATCTTACCTACACACACATAGGTGTGGTCAGACAGGCGAATGTGGATGGAGAAGAGAGGGAGAAGAATTTCAGTCAGGTGGGGTCACCTTTCTTGGGGCTGATATTGCTGCTGAACTCCACCTTGCTGCACCAGAGGTCAAAGGTTTTCAGGATGCTTTCTGGGTCGCCGGGGGTGGCTTGGGTCAGAACATACTGAAAGGCCCTCTCTTCCCGGCTCAGCCTAGTATTACAGTCATATCACATCCTCACCAGCACCGCCCGGTAGAACAACAAAGTAGTAGTAGTAGGGAATAAGTCAACACCAGGGGGAGGAAGGCCAGCATTATGGCACCAGACACCATAGTACTGCTGCAAGGAGAAACACACACATACAGTAGGTACACACACTAACACACATCTAAACACACACCAGGAGAAGGGAGACTACCAGCGCACATACTATTCATTAAAAAAGATCAGATAAACTGTTCCTCAATTACACAAACACCCATTACAGTCCATTCTGTACTTATAGACCAACAAGCTAACCAACATACACAGCTGTTCCTCCGGCCAACACCATACTGCAGTTACTAGAGTTTTACGCTGAGTGACAGGAGATTCTCTCACCTCACTGACAAACAACGCTACATTGAACTACTACAACTCAACCTACCATAACACAAACCTCTTGTAAAAAGTATATTCTCTCCCACAAAACCGCCGTACAGCAAAAACAAGACTCATCTGCCCAGAGATAAATTTGTCAAATAGGAGAAATGCAAAAAGGTTATTGTGTGTGTCTGTAGTCAGAGCTCCACAGGTTAGGGCAGAGTGTGTATGTAGTAAGGAAGTTGGCCTTCTGAATTATTCATTGATAACCTGAGGCACGTTTGTTTTATTCACAGAAAACAGGTGTGGCCATAGTACCCCTCCCCAGCCCCACTCCATCGTTTCTCACACATATTATTGACTAACTATTATGTCATTATAAACATACAGCAATACATCACTGGTAGGCTCCAGGGAAAGTTCTTCATATGTTGACTCAAGACACTCGATGTAGGAGGACAGAGAGAAACAGGGGGGTGAGAGACAGACAGACATGGGTGGATTAGGTGTACAGACACATGTGTGGTGTGAGTCTAGAGTCAGGTTTATCTCTTCCTACAAACAGAAGGATCCAGAAAACACAAATGCACAGAAAATAATAGTGACAGCAGTATTTACAGCTCAAAATAATGTTTATTACACACAGCAGTCTCTGATGTTACTAATACTCTGCTTTGAATGGAACTAATGCTGCTCTGTGCCTCACTGGTAACTGTGTCCTCACTCGGCTCACACAAATCACAATCATGTTCTCACATTTGATTTAAAAAATAATAATATTCAGAATTTAATACACTTAATAATTAATATGTGACAGGTGCCCAGAACATAGATCCAAACAAACACACTGGTCCTCTGATAGTCTCTCTTCTGACTAGCAGGTCTTCGTAGATCTGAACAGACTGGGTAGATACTGAATTATTCTTATTTTTATTTATTTAACCTTTATTTATCTAGGAAAGTCAGTTAAGAACAAATTCTTATTGATAATGATGACCAAACCCGGACAACTGAATCAATTGTGCGCCACCCTATGAGACTCCCAATCACGGCCGGATGTGATTCTGCCTGGATTCGAACCAGGGAATGTAGTGACACCTCTTGCACTGAGATACAGTATCTTAAACCCCGAGTCACTCTGGAGCCCTATGATGAAGGCACAACTTCTCCAGAGCTAGATGATATGAATATGAAAGGGAAATGAAAGGGATATTGAAGGGATATGAAAGGGATATTTGAAGGGATATTGAAGGGATATGAAAGGGATATTGAAGGGATATGAAAGGGATATTTGAAGGGATATTGAAGGGATATGAAAGGGATATTTGAAGGGATATTGAAGGGATATGAAAGGGATATTTGAAGGGATATAATATATGCCATTTAGCAGATGCTTTTATCCAAAGCGACTTACAGTCATGTGTGATATGAAAGGGATATTGAAGGGATATGAAAGGGATATTGAAGGGATATGGAAAGGGATATGAAAGGGATATTGAAGGGAAAGGGATATTGAAGGGATATGAAAGGGATATTGAAGGGATATGAAAGGGATATTGAAGGGATATGAAAGGGATATTGAAGGGATATTGAAGGGATATGAAAGGGATATGAAAGGGATATTGAAGGGATATGAAAGGGATATTGAAGGGATATTGAAGGGATATGAAAGGGATATGAAAGGGATATTGAAGGGATATGAAAGGGATATTGAAGGGATATGAAAGGGATATGAAAGGGATATTGAAGGGATATGAAAGGGATATTGAAGGGATATGAAAGGGATATGAAAGGGATATTGAAGGGATATGAAAGGGATATTGAAGGGATATGAAAGGGATATGAAAGGGATATTGAAGGGATATGAAAGGGATATGAAAGGGATATTGAAGGGATATGAAAGGGATATGAAAGGGATATGAAAGGGATATTGAAGGGATATGAAAGGGATATGAAAGGGATATGAAAGGGATATTGAAGGGATATGAAAGGGATATTGAAGGGATATGGAAGGGATATGAAAGGGATATTGAAGGGATATTGAAGGGATATGAAAGGGATATGAAAGGGATATTGAAGGGATATTGAAGGGATATTGAAGGGATATTGAAGGGATATGAAAGGGGGAATCGAACCCACTACCCTGGCGTTAGGGATATTAAAGGGCCATGCTCTACCAACTGAGCTACCAACCAGTCTGAAAGGGATATGAAAGGGATATTTGAAGGGATATGAAAGGGATATTTGAAGGGATATGAAAGGGATATTGAAGGGATATTGAAAGGGATATTGAAGGGATATGAAAGGGATATTGAAGGGATATGAAAGGGATATTGAAGGGATAGGGTCTAGGCCAAGAGGCTGACATGTAACAGGGCTGTGGTGTCCTCTCATACACATCCAATTGGCCAAATTGGAAAGTCTCTTTATGCTTGTTTGATGACATCATCAGCAGGGTTGTTTGAGCAGTCTCCTGATGAACTTCTTTAGTTCTTTGTCCCCCTTCCTCCATCTCACAAGCCTAGAGAGGATCAACCTGCCCTCCTGTAAGTCAGCAAGGCCCAGGTACCACACCCCTGCCACGGACCCCTTCCCCCCTCCCCCATGTGCCTCCTCCAGGGCAGGACAGGTGCAGGTACCCCCTTCCTGCAGCCAAAGGGCACTGTAGGCCATTGCCCCCCGGACGCCCTCAGCCCTCTCCGTGCCTCCACCTTCCCACCTCAGGATGCGACTCCGGCCCAGAGGGACAAACCTGCAGTCACCCCCCTCCACAGACACACTCCCGATAAGCAGTTTAAAGGCTGAGAGAAAAAAAAACACAGAAATATATGTAAACACGTTTACACATGTAAACAGGTTATAGGCCTCTATAAGCCTTTGTCTAAAGTGTGACCAATGCTTGCAGAAGTTGTTCTGGATGTCTGTCTCCCCCTCAGCAGCCAGACTGCATGAGTCACAGATCACTGTTCCTGAGGACACCAAGAGACATGCCACGGAGAACAGGGTTAGTTCGTGTGTGTGAAAGGGCTTGGAAAATGTTTGCAGAGGATCAGCTTTCTATGATAATGATGATAACGATAGGCACAAACCCTCTGATGCCTCCTCGTGACCCGCTTCCTCTCCCTTCCGCGCACGCTGTGTGTCTTGGGTCGTGGTGGGAATGCAGAGATGGACCCCGCGTGGGAACTGTGTGCAGTTGAACATGTCGGGCCACGGGAATCCGAACGCGCTCATCACAGGGAGACAACTGTCCCTCACAGCCTCGCACAGCCCACGGCAGGGGCGCACGGGCCCCTCCGGTAGGCACACCGGGGCGAATAGCGAGCACAAGAACTTCTTGGTATCCCGATGGCAGAGTTTGGAGACCAACGGCAGCCAGGCGGCCGACTGTTGCTGGGCTTCTTTCAATGAGTCGTGCCCCAGCAGGTTGGGCAGCCGCATATCCCCGTAACCGACGCCGTGGCACAGGGAAAGTGTGCTGGGGATGGGCTTACACACCGAGCGAAACGAAGAGGAACTGAGACTTTCGGACGCAAACTGAATGGAGCTGTCTGTGGTCAAAACCGAGGCGAAAGAACTAGACAGCAACACGCAAAGTGCTAACTTCAGTTGAGCCATACTGACGACACGTGTAGAATAAAAAAACAAAGCAGTACGGTGGTTGTTCAGCAGTCCTGGAGAAGTGCGTAGTCGGTTGTAATCAAACTAGTATTAGGCTAGTGTGTAATGAGAGGGCGCCTGGCGTCACCCAGTCATGCAGAACAAACTGGTTCTTACATCAAATGCAATGGTGTGACTCCCGGTTATTGAGGGCTGTAAAAGTGGCTTTGTTATTAGAACGGGGGGGGGCGTCTGAAATACTGTTTGTTGTGTTATCTTCCCATAGCAGTCTGCCCAGAACCTGCCCCCAATGAGTCGGTGCTGGCAATGTATTTTTGCCATCTATTCGTTATGCATTTTCCTTACGTCGCGGTCTGTTTTCTACAGGTTTATTCCCCAGTCAAAACAACAGCAAGCTCACTATTTTAGCAAGTCTTTAAAAAAAAAAATACCCCTGTCACGTGATTAGGGTATCTGTCCCCATGGCATCTTCACATTGGCCGGATGTCATATGTTTGTTGCTGAGCCCTGGCTGCGCAAAAACTGCTGTCATGTGATAGGCTTCGTTTGTTGTAGTAGCTGACAGAAGCGGTCAGCGAAACAAAGAAAGAAGTTCGATTCCTTTCCCGTGGACTCAGACAGGGTCTGTTTCTCTTATTATAGTTTCCCGGGTGGAGTAGTCGGAGATTGGGTTCGCGTACCTGGCAGACCGCCGAACGCCCAGCGGACGCCATGGGTTGTTGTTACAGTAGCGAGAACGAGACCACCGAGCAGGTAGCTAATGCTATGCTAGTTGGTTATCTAGGGTGTCAAATATTATTTAACAAAACATATTTAATTTCTTCGTGGTCATAAGGCCATTGCAAGACAGTTTGTTGTTACGAATTCCACGAGTCAAAAGTGAAAATATGGTGCTTCTTTGCGTGTTAAAATAAAACTATTTTTAAGTTAGCCAACTACGACCCAGCAGAAAGCTAGCCAGTCCTTTCAAATCAAATTGTATTGTACACATATAGCAGATATTATTGCGGTTGTAGCAAAATGCTTGTGTTCCTGGCGCCAACAGTGCAGTAATATCTAACAATTCACAACAATGCACACACATTTAAACGTACAATAATGGAATTAAGAAATATCTAATATTTCAGATACAACTGCTAGCTGTGCTAGAAAAATTGGGCCTAGGGAGTTTAGCTAACGTTAGTTCCCGTATTGGCAAGTTGACCAACACACCTAACAACATTAGCTATTGACAATTACAAACATTATCTAGCTTACTAGTTCAGCTGACTTAATCAGTTCATGTGTACGTAAGTAGCTATCTACTTGCACAGCAGACAATAGCTTAGTTTCAATTCTCAACTATCATGATGATGATGATCAATCAGGGCCAGTAAAACGTGACCACTTATGTAAATTGGGCCTCAAAGGTTCACATTCGGTCAAGCTGTTGGAACATGTTGATATTGCCAGCCAATCAACTTCTCCCAGATGCATGTCATATGATCTCAGATTTCCCATCCAGTTGTGGTGACATAGGCCAAAATGGAATTTGGTGAAGGGAAGTTTTCTTTTTCTTTTGGAAAAATGTGAGGCCGGGATTGTATCCTGTTTATCAGATGACTGTTGTACACATTATAGCCTGCCACTACTTAGCTAACCTTGTTATAACACAGTATAATACTGAAAAATACACACCAGTATCATTATATCTGGGTTACGTAACTTTTGTTTGGGTTCATTCTTTTCTTCCTGTCAAAGCAACGAATCAGAGGATGAGTATTATAGGTGTTGTAGACTTCAGATGTTGTATCATAATGATTTTAGCAATAAGCAGAATCTGGTTACCCGAACAGCCTGTGATGGTGATCGAGGATGTTGTGATAGTTTGTGATCGTGATGCGCATGTTGTGCCTCAGGACCCTGACGAGCGTAAGCCGCTGATCCCCCACCCGAACCCCGACAGCAAGCCCCTCAACGGCACAGAATGGAACTCCACCAGTGTACCCTCAGCCCGCACAGACGAACAGGCCTTACTCACATCCATCCTTACCAAGACAGCCCTGTAAGACACAAACATTCTCTTTCACCTCCATCATCATGGTGTTTATTTCATTGGAATTGAATTCTGCTGAATACCTGCCCGTCTTTCCATTTCTTAGGAACATCATAGATGTCTCGGCTGCAGACTCTCAAGGCATGGAGCAGCATGAGTACATGGACAAAGCTCGGCAATACAGGTGGGTGTGTGGAGGTAGTCGCTTAATGTGTCTGTGGGTTTTGACTGGCCTTGTGTTTCAGTACTAACCTGTCTTTCATTGTGTTTTCAGTACAAAACTGGCCTTGTTGAGTAACAGTCTGTCTCAGAAGAAGCCCCTCCCACTACCTTCCCTCACCAGCCAGCCGCACCAAGTGCTCGCTAGTGATCTGGTGCCATATTCGGATGTACAACAGGTGCTCACACACACACACACACACACACACACACACACACACACACACACACACACACACACACACACACACTAGGGGTGTAACGTTTCATGGTTTGGTACATGGAAACCATGTGTTTGATGTATTTGATACAATTCCATTGATTCTACTCCAGTCATTACCACGAGCCCATCCTCCCCAATTAAGGGGCCACCAACCTCAGGTGTTGCCTGGTCATTTTTACCCCTACCTATACATATTACTCCAACTACCTCGTACACCTGCACTTTGACTCGGTACCGGTTCTCCTTGTATTTCGTCTCATTACTACCTGTAAAGAGCTGCTTGAATGCAGAGGGGAGACAAAGTTGTAGTGTTTGCATCTTCGTCTTGGTCAGGTGGTAGGAATGCTGCGATGATGTCATTGTAAATGTGTCAACATGTTTGAGGGAACATACTTCCTCTGTCCATCGCTGTTGTAAGCTACTGGGAAACCAAAATGTTCCCAAACTGAAGATTTGAAATGATGATTGAGAATCCTCCTGGTTTATCCACCCGACTACTTGCCATCGTACACAACTAGTTATTTGCTACACCTAATAGAATGTGTCAATTAAAATTAGAATTTTCATTACAATTTGCGCATAGGCTCAAATTGTCTTAACGGAATAGCCTGAAATGTTACATTTTTCCAGCTCAGATTTACTCAAGCAATACAACTGTGTAGGCATAGCCTATAGGCCTAGTGTTTAATAAAATAAAAAAAGTAATGTATTTTAAAATGTGGACCGAACCAAGGTCCCCGTACCGAACTTTTCAATACTAATATGTGTATCGTTACACCCCTAATACAGACACACACACACAGTGCCATTCTCCGATGTTCATCAGGACATCTTTCCATTAGTCATGTGCTTTCCCTGTCCATAAACCTGTTAGTGTATGGCAGCTCTGGAGCAACAACAAACGCATTATGTAGCTGATTGATGCGTGTTAACCTCATTTGTTCTAATTGTTTGACAGGTGTCCAAGATAGCTGCCTATGCTTACAGTGCAATCTCTCAGATTAAGGTGGACGCTAAAGAAGAGCTAGTGGTTCAATTTGCCATCCCCTGATCTGCCCTCTGGCCTCCATAATACTCCTCCCGTCCTGTCCCCAATGCCCACACTGCATCTATGTGTCCCAGTCCCTGTGCTACCCAGCTATGCCACCAGGAACCTGCTGAGGACTATGACAACCAGGCCTCCCCTGCTGAAAGGGTTAACCAACCTTGCCCTGCACCCTTCAGAACCACCTTTCAAAGCCACCATTCATCCTTCTTTCACCAGCCGTCAAATGTTATGGCAGTATAATGGTGTTAGGGCAGTTTTTGTTATTTTAAATGTTCTTGTTTGAAGAGTGACTGAGTCTGATTGACTGAATAAACGGTTAGCTAGCTGCATGACTAAGCTGCTGCTGGCGTTAGCGCTGGCTGTGAGTTTTTCAGGTGTAGCTAACCTCGTCTGATATGCAGCTCCAGTAATGTACTAACTAACTAACCACAGCTAGGAAAAGAGGGTGATTATGCATGTCCAAATGTAGCACAGGAACAGGGCAAAAAAAATATGTCCACAGCCAGCCAACCCACTACGGTGAGCATGGGGATGCTGTTCTGACACGTGTGGACCGGTCACCCAGAACACACATCCCACCCCTCATGTCATCAATATGAATTTCTAGAAAGAGCCTCACTATAGTGTTCCTTATCTTTGTTAAAATCCTTAGATTGACCTAATGTTAGTTGGGTAGGTTTAAAAACAGGAGGGACTAATTTCAACTATAGCACCTAAGTTCAAATCTGATATGACCCATATGAGTCTTCCCTTGAGTTCAGCTCATGTTGGCAGAGTGCAGGGGTGGGGACAGAGGTTGGAATCCACATGGGTTTCTGGGGGAAACATGCTTAGCACTTCAATAATTTAGCTGGCAGTCCTTGAATTCATATCTTTAGACTTCACAAAAACAATACAGCTGGGGGTGGAACTGGGCTTGGGGGGAGGGTTTGGGGGCTTGCAATGTAAATGAATCAGTGAAGTGTTGATGCCTTCTATGTACAGATTTATGTGATTCTGTCAGAACCAAGAAATGGAGTGTATGCACCTCCCCATTGTAGAGTCTGTTGGTCAGGATTGGCTAAAGCTCCAATTAAGTTGTTTTCAGAGCCAATCAAAACTAAGGATACAGCAGCCCAGTTTTTATGACATGAAAGGAAAAAAACTTAACTCCCAAGTTTGTTTGAATTTTTAAACAAAACAGATTGTGACGAGTTACTCACATTAACCATGAACTGAAAGCTGTCATGGCAGTTTGAGATAAACAACCATAACCTGTGAGTATCCCCTAAATTAATGATCAGAGGCGTTGTGATTATTTATTAGTGTTTTAAGTGTATTTATGCTCCGGGGTGAGTGTGTGTGTGGGTGGGTGACTCTCTGGGGTCTTTAAAGGGATGATCATCTGCAAGGCCGTGTTTATTTGCCACTTTTTGCAGTGTGCTTGTTTTGTTTGTTTTGTTACTTCAGTGTGCAATAGTACCTGGATAACATTGTTCATTTCTTAGGCTAGTACCAAAAGGTTTATTAAGATATACTGTTAATACATTTTTTCCCCCAAATAATGAATTCATTAAAGACTTTCAACAATAAGACTGGTGTTCTGTAGGTATATAGAGAGAATTGTGTGGGGTATCATTACAACAAACCTAATGAACATTATCACATCTTATGTAGTGTGTACTGTAAGTAATGGATATGATTATTTATTTAACTTTCTATGAAGCCTTTGTTTACCATGATAGGGATTATTCAGTATGTCTCATACCTGCTGATCAACCCGTGGTAAAGGGTCAATTCTCAGATCCATATTTTAACACAAAGTAACATCTACAAAAGTGCATCGGGGAGAGTGAGTGAGAGGGCTCTATTCCTGGTTGGGCCTGGCAGGTCAATGGTCCAGTTCAATAATTATACAGGTCAGATCTACTGTAGATGTACTATTCCTTCTTCCCCAACTCTGACAGACACCAAACGGAGTTTCTGATGAGTAGATTTGTATTGTACTTTTACATGATGGGGCAGATCATAATGGTCTTCTGATGTAAGCCTGTGGTTCTGGAACTCTGGTTGGCATGATGATTGTGAGCCCCCCCCCAGTTGTCCTGGTGTTTTGCTGGGATGATGTCAGACCTGGGCCATGATTCTATCCAGGCCCGTTACAGTGCAGAAGTCACATACTCCCTACACCCATTCTTATTACTGGGTGTTTGTCCGGGTACACAAACTTCTGTTTTCTCTTGACCATAATGCTGTAGAACTGAACACATCTATACATTCAGTGACTAAACACACTGTCAACTGGTAGTAATTTAGCACTGAACAGAGAGGGAGAATGCCCCAAAACTCAGTAGGAGTTTAGTGTTGCTATGCAGACAGGCAGAGAGTCAGTGTGTAACTAGACCCTGATCTCTCTGCTCATTTTAAGCACCTGTCAGAATGCTACGCAGCTGCAACGAACTCAGCACCTGTTACACATAGGGCTCAGAGCCACATTGCCCTCGGTGAACATACAGATTTCAAACAGCACTGGGAGATCACACAAAGAGTATGAGTGGAATAAACTACCCCTGTAACCCACCCCCTATGTGGGGCTTAGTGGCGGCCTATATTTGCATGTGGGTGTGTGTAGATTTGGGTTTGTCCTCACCTTTCTCATGTAATGCCTGTGGTGCAGTGTGTGTGTACCTGTAGCTCTCCTCATTCTCCATTGTGCTGCCGTGCAGGAAGGGAAGGGCGCCTAGCTTATCCACCTCTGAAAGGTTACAGATGCTTTTATCATGGCGATACAACACCCGCAGTTCCTTCAGCTCTACCAGGACCTGGGAAACAGAGTGTACACACACACACACACACACACACACACACACACACACACACACACACACACACACACACACAGGCCTTAGGCCCTTAAATGTAGGGTGATCACTACTAATGTACTAGATCAGTGGTTCCCAAACTTTTTAATTGTCCGGTACCCCTTCAAACATTCAACCTCCAGCTGTACCCCCTCTACCACCAAGGTCAGCGCACTCTCAAATGTTTGTTTTTGCCATCATTGTAAGCCTACCACACACACACTATACAATACATTTATTAAACATAATAATGAGAGTTGTTGTCACATCCTGGCTCGTGGGAAGTGTCAAAGAGCTCTTATAGGACCAGGGCACAAATAATAATATAATAATCAATCATTTTGCTTTTTATGAAACCATCCTACATATAAAACCTTATTTGTTCATCAAAAATTGTGAATAACTCACCACAGGTTAATGAGAAGGGTGCGCTTGAAAGGATGCACATAACTCTGCAATGTTGGGTTGTATTGGAGAGAGTCTCAGTCTTAAATCATTTTCCACACACAGTCTGTGCCTGTATTTAGTTTTCATGCTATTGAGGGCTCAGAATCTACTCTCACATAGGCATGTTGTTGCAAAGGGCATCAGTGTCTTAACAGCGTGATTTGCCAAGGCAGGATACTCTGAGCGCAGCCCAATCCAGAAATCTGGTAGTGGATTCTGATAAAATTTTCACAGAAGCGCAATATTGATGAGACTCTTGTTCAGATATCGGTAACTGGACTGGAGGCAGGGCATGAAAGGGATAACAAATCCAGTTGCTTGTGTCATCGGTTTCGGGAAAGTACCTGCGAAATTGTGCACCCAACTCAGGTGCTTTGCTATATCACATTTGACATTGTCCTTAAGCTTGAGTTCATTTGCACACAAACAATCATACAATGATGGAAAGACCTGTGTGTTGTCCTTGTTAATGCAGACAGAGAAGAGCTCCAATTTCTTCATCAGAGCCTCAATTTTGTCCTGTACATTGAATATAGTTGCGGAGAGTCCCTGTAATCCTAGATTCAAATCATTCAAGGGAGAAACCTCACCCAGATAGGCCAGTCGTGTGAGAAACTCATCATCATGCAAGAGGTCAGACAAGTGAACATTATGGTCATTAAAGAAAACTTTAAGCTCGTCTCTCAATTTAAAAAAACATGTCAATACTTTGCCCCTTGATAACCAGCGCACTTCTGTATGTTGTAAAAGCGTTACATGGTCGCTGCCCATATCATTGCATAGTGCAGAAAATACACAAGAGTTCAGGGGCCTTGTTTTAACAAAGTTAACCATTTTCATTGTAGTGTTCAAAACATCTTTCATGCTGTCAGGCATTCCCTTGGCAGCAAGATCCTCTAGGTGGATGCTGCAGTGTACCCAAGTGGTGTCTGGAGCAACTGCTTGCTCTCCCTGTCATAGCCTTTGCACCATCAGTACAGATAGGAACACGAGCAGCAGCTACGTTTGGCTACATATGGACCGTTAGTGGAATTACCACGAGAGAGTAATGGTTCATGTAATTTGACGAGGCTACCTGAAAACTGCTGTTCACAAATGCTCTCCATCCAACCTCACTGAGCTCGAGCTGTTTTGCAAGGAGGAATGGGAAAAAATTTCAGTCTCTTGATGTGCAAAACTGATAGAGACATACCCCAAGCGACTTACAGCTGTAATCGCAGCAAAAGGTGGCGCTACAAAGTATTAACTTAAGGGGGCTGAATAATTTTGCACGCCCAATTTTTCAGTTTTTGATTTGTTAAAAAAGTTTGAAATATCCAATAAATGTTGTTCCACTTCATGATTGTGTCCCACTTGTTGTTGATTCTTCACAAAAAAATACAGTTTTATATCTTTATGTTTGAAGCCTGAAATGTAGCAAAAGGTCGCAAAGTTCAAGGGGGCCGAATACTTTCGCAAGGCACTGTAAATAATTCTCTCTACTATTATTCTGAAATTTCACATTCTTAAAATAAAGTGGTAATCCTATCTGACCTAAGACAGAAAATTGTTGGGATTAAATGTCAGGAATTGTGAAAAACTGAGTTTAAATGTATTTGGCTAAGATGCATGTAAACTTCTGACTTCAACTGTAAATAAAAATATGGGGTTGAGGTAGTTGGGTGGGCTATTTTTAGATGGGCTGTGTACAGGTGCAATGATATGTAAGCTGCTCTGACAGCTGATGCTTAAAGTTAGTGAGGGAGATATAAGACTCCAGGGTCAGTGATTTTTGCCATTCATTCCAGTCATTGGCAGCAGAGAACTGGAAGGGAAGGTGGCCAAAGGGAGGGTTGGCTTTGGTGATGACCAGTGAAATATACCTGTTGGAGCGCGTGTTGCTATGGTGACCAGTGAGCTGAGATTAGGTAGGGCTTTACCCAGCAAAGACTTATAGATGACCTGGAGCCAGTGGGTTTGGCGACGAGTATGAAGCGATGGCCAGCCAACTAGAGCGTACAGGTCCTAGTTGGTGGATAGTATATGGGGCTTTGGTGACAAAACGGATGGCACTGTGGTAGTCTGCATCCAATTTGCTGAGTAGAGTGTTGGAGGCTATTTTGTAAATTACATCGTCGAAGTAAAGGATTGGTAGGATAGTCAATTTTACAAGGGTATGTTTGGCAACATGAGTGAAGGATGCTTTGTGCGAAATAGGAAGCCGATTCTAGATTATAATTTTGTATTGGAGATGCTTAATGTGAGTCTGGAAGGAGAGTTTACAGTCTAACCAGAGCCCTAGCTATTTGTAGTTGTCCACATATTCTAAGTCACAACCTTTCAGAGTAGTGATGCTAGGAGCGGACAGGTGCGGCAGCGATCGGTTGAAGAGCATACATTTAGTTTTACTAGCGTTTAAGAGCAGTTGGAGGCCACGGAAGGAGAGTTGTAGGGCGTTGAAGCTCTTCTCGAGGTTAATTAACACAGTGTCCAAAGAAGGTTTAATTTTATTTTTGGCAGTGAAACGAGGCTACTCAGGCGAGAAAAAAAACTTCACCCAAATGTATAGCCCCGTTGGAAAATATAAATGGACTGTTTGAAAATGTGAATATATATATATATATATTTTTTAAATGTAACAAATAAAAATAATAAATAAATTAAAAATGTTAATCACATTTTTATTTGCCTTACCCTCGACGGGATTGCGCATACCCTGGGGGGTACACGTACCCCAGTTTGGGAAATACCTGTACTAGAGAAATTCATTTTACCACTCTGCCACCTGTGTCCATTCAGGGAGAGGCTTGTCTGAAATGACACAATATTGCCTATATAGTGCACCAGTTTTGTCCAGAGACACCCTGTGTGCATGACTGTGTGAACTCAACACACTGGTGAGTGAGATGTCGTTGAAGGACAGGTAGAACCCAGGTGAGACGTATTATTCAAGTCTGTGATGATGTTGTTGTTGACACGCAGCAGCGAGCGGCTGCAGAACTTCCTCTCTGCATCTTGCTTCAGTGGTCGCACGCCCTGGTTGAGCTCCTCCATCAGAGCTTCTGAGAGAGAGAGAGAAACAGAGAGAGAGAGAGAAACAGAGAGAGAGGTACATGAGAGGACTCAGATGTGGCACTGAGAATAGGAAAGGATGCCATTACTGTATTGAGATGCAGACAGAAAAGGGATTAGAGAGTGTTGAGTTAAAAATACAATTCTCTGAATTGCATCTCAATAGTGACTTTCTTTCCTTGTCTCCTTTCCTTCATCTGCACGCATAGTAATGTGAAATAACTGTTGCTGGTTTACCTGTCATAGGGCTGAGGCATGTGAATAATAAATCCAGAGGATTTCACAGCCTTTTGGCTAACCTGTATGATCATAAATATAATATTTGAATGTAACAAAAAAAAGCTAGTTTAAAAGAGGTATCCTGAACCATCTTTGCACTTAGCCTAACGTTAGCTACTTTGTGTCACGAATATTACCGAAGGTGACTCCCCTTCTTGTTCGGGTGGCGCTCGGCGGTCGTCGTCGCCGGTCGACTAGCTATCGCCGATCCGTTGTTCTGTGTTCCTTTAGTTTTGTCTAATTGGTATCACCTGTTTCTTGTTTGGTTGTTAGGGTAGGGTTATATATAGTCTGTTCAGCCCGCTTCTGTTACGTGCGGGCTTGTTCGTCTGTTTTGTTGTTTGAGTGTATTTTTGTTTGCATTTGGGTTTCACGCTGTCAGTTAATATTTCTGATCATTTGTTTTCCTACTTTTGTTCATGTTATGTTTCCGGGACATTAAAGCGTGTTTTTTCCCACATCTTTTGCTCTCTGCGCCTGACTCCACACCTTCTCACTCATTTATCGTAACACTTTGTCCATGCTCAAACAATGTATTTGCACTTGACTTCATCGATATGCCTCATTTCAGGGCATACACAACACAATGACATAGCTTAGTTTCTTCATGAAGAACTAGCCTTCTGGCTACTATGCATGCAACATTATTTTGCTAACTTACCCCTTAAAACCCACACAGAGTTTGCTAGCTATCATGTTGCAAGACACTTGTTTTTATTTTCATCACAATGAGCGAGAACTCCAGGATGGAGTCCGGGATGCTGGCCTTCTAGTTAGAGTTCCTCTGTCCAGTGTCTGTGTTCTTTTGCCCATCTTAATCTATTATTTTTATTGACAGTCTAAGACATGGCTTTTTCTTTGCGACTCTGCCTAGAAGGCCAGCGTCCCAGAGTCGCCTCTTCACTGTTGACGTTGAGACTGGTGTTTTGCAGGTACAATTGAATGAACCTGCAGGTTGAGGACTTGTGAGGTGTCTGTTTCTCAAACTTGACACTCTAATGTACTTGTTCTCCTGCTCAGTTGTGCACCGGGGCCTCCCACTCCTCTTTCTATTCTGGTTAGAGACAGTTTGCGCTGTTAGTGAAGGGAGTAGTACACAGTGTTGTATGAGATCTTCAATTTCTTGGCAAAGTCTCACATGGAACAGTCATCATTTCTCAGAACAATAATGTTTTTTTTCTGGCCATTTTGAGCCTGTAATCGAACCCACAAATGCTGATGGTCCAGATACTCAACTAGTCTAAAGAAGGCTAGTTTTATTGCTTCTTTAATCAGAACAACAGTTTTCATCTGTGCTAACATAATTGCAAAATGGTTTTCTAATGATCAATTAGCCTTTTAAAATGATTAACTTGGATTAGCTAACATAACGTGCCATTGGAACACAGGAGATATTCCACGCTTATGTAAATATTCCATGAAAAATCAGCCGTTTCCAGCTACAATAGTCATTTATAGAGTGTTGTACTAGTAACCGGAAGGTTGCAAGTTCAAACCCCTGAGCTGGCAAGGTACAAATCTGTCGTTCTGCCCCTGAACAGGCAGTTAACCCACTGTTCCTTGGCTGTCATTGAAAATAAGAATTTGTTCTTAACTGACTTGCCTAGTTAAATAGAGTTCTTAACTGACTTGCCTAATTAAAAAATTAACGATGTGATTTTAATGGACAAAAGAAATGTGCTTTTATTTTCAAAAACAATGGCATTTCTAAGTGACCCAAAACTTTTGAACAGTAGTGCATGTATTGAAAAAAATGGTCCCTTAAATGAAATTAAATTCAGTAGGACATCTGCTAGAGGCGTCACTACAGAGCCTGGTTCGATTCCAGGCTGTATCACAACCGGCTGTGATTGGGAGTCCTATAGGGCGGCGCACAAGTGGCCCAGCGTCGTCCGTATTAGATTTTGTCTGGGGTAGGCAGTCATTGTAAATAATAATTTGTTCTTAACTGACTTCCCTGGTTAAATAAAGGTTAAATAAATACATTTAAAAAAATCTGTTAGCATGCTCCAAACAATAGGCCTGAAACATCCATCCTCTGTCTGTCCGGCTGTGTGGAGACAGTCCATATCATTCACCATTACCAACAAGCCCCAGAAAGCAGCCTCCAAGAGTAGCTTCCTACAGAGAGGCTTGAATAGGATTTTCAGCTCCGCCTGTCAATCCGCAGGACACGCTTCATGCAAGTCTCCAGGCAACACCAGCTCCCACGTTCCGGGGCTTGTCACACCGTCCGGAGCAGTGTAGTCTTCCCGCAGTTGGGCCGGGAGTGTGAAGTAGCAGCAGCTGGGAGGGAAGGCACCCACCAGGGAAGGCACCCACCAGCAGGAAGATTCCCACCAGCACACGCAAGGTGAGCACTATTTCTTTACACCAGACAAGCAACATATGATCATAGGCCTACGAGATGATTTGTAGCAACAATGGACACAGTGTTTGACCCGCCCCATATCAGACCATGAGTATAACTACATCGCTACTGTGTGTTTAGGAACTTGTGGTGCTGGTTGGAAAGCTGTCTCATCTGAACCGTTTAAAAAAAAATTGGTTCTGATTATCACTCAGCTGGTTCTTCAACACTGGGCTGTGTTGCAGGGGCATGTCTGTCTGGAGGGCTTTATGTCACGGTGAATGTGGGGGCTGTCTCACAGCATTACCCAAACTCGGATCGTCTCTAACCAATCAGAGTATCTAAGCCAATGACAAACTTTCAAACCGCTTCAAATGAGTGGATTCGGCTATTTCAGCCACACCCGTTACTCACAGGTGTATAAAATCGAGCACACCGCCATGCAATCTCCATAGACAAACATTGACAGTCAGTAGAATGACCTTACTGAAGAGCTCAGTGACTTTCAACGTGGCACCGTCATAGGATGCCACCTTTCCAACCAGTCATTTCGTCAAATTTCTGCCCTGCTAGAGCTGCCCCGGTCAACTGTAAATGCTGTTATTGTGAAGTGGAAACATCTAGGAGCAATAACGGCTCAGCAGTGAAGTGGTAAGTCACACAAGCTCACAGAACGGGACTGCTGAGTGCTGAAGCACGTAAAAATCCTGTCCTCAGTTGCAACACACTAATGAGTTCCAAACTGTCTCTGGAAGCAATGTCAGCACAATAACTGGTTGTGGGAACTTCATGAAATGGGTTTCCATGGCCAAGCAGCTGCACACAAGCCTAAGTTAACCTTGTGCAACGCTAAGCGTTGGCTGGAATGGTGTAAAGCTTGCCGCAATTGGACTCTGGAGCAGTTGAAACGCATTTGGTTATGACTTCAAGTTGCAATTGGGGAGGAGCAACTTCAGAAATGTATGCTGAAAAAATATAGAAATGCAACATGCAACAATTTCAAAAATGTTACTGAGTTACAGTTCATATCAGGAAATCAGTCAATTTAAATAAATTCATTAGGCCCTAATCTATGGATTTCACATGACTGGGCAGGGGTGCAGCCACCACTGTGCCTGGGACGGCATAGGCCCACCCACTGGGGAGCCAGGTCCAGCCAATCAGAATGAGTTTTTCCCCACAAAAAGGGCTTTATAACAGAAATACATACTTCTCAGCACTCCCACACCCCTTCCGATGATACCGCGGGTGAAAAAGCCAAATGTGGAGGTCCTGGGCTGGCGTGGTTACACGTGGTCTGCTGTTGTGAGGCCGGTTCAACATACTGACAAAATCTCTAAAACCACGTTGGAAGCGGCTATGGGAGAGAAAATAACATTAAATTATCTGGCAACAGCCCTGGAGGCAATTCCTGTAGTCAGCATGCCAATTGCACACTCCCTCAAAACTTGAGACTTCTGTGGGACTGTGTTGTGTGACAAAACTTCCCTTTTATTGCCCTCAGCACAAGAGGCACCTGTTTAATGATCATGCTGTTTAATTAGATTTGCTATTTAATAAGCTTCTTGATATGTCACACCTGTCGGGTGGATGGATCATTTTGGCAAATAGGAAATTCTCACTAACAATGGTGTAAACAAATTTGTGCACGTTTGAGAGAAATAAGCTTTTTGTGCGTATGAAAAAATGGGATCTTTTACTTCAGCTTTGAAACATGGGACCAACACTTTACATGTTGCGTTTATATTTATGTTCAGTATAGTTGTAAGTCCGACTTTTTTATAGCCATAATGCAACACATTTGAAAAGCGGTGGACAACGTTGTTCGGAGTCTTCACAAAAATATATATTTTTTATTTTTTTATTAACAACAAATCAATACATAAAGCACATGAGGGAACACAAGCATACATAGATTACAAACAATGGACAATCGAGCTAGGGGGTAAAATATCACATTACAATTACACAAGGACCTTAAGGGACATGCATATACTTACAATTCTAACAGCTTTTTTGTTAGTAGAGCATTTAACCGTCTTAAAATACAGTTCAATTTCTTTTTGTAGGATACGAAAATGTGGTTTTCTGTTTGTAAATTTACATTTGTGTATATGAAATTTGGCCAAAAGAATAATTAAATTAATTACATAAAAATGATTCCGCTTATTTCTATTGTATGTAAAGAATCCAAACAGTGCATCTCTCCACAATAGTGTAAAATCTTCATAAATGTGTTCAATTATAAACCTACTGATGTCTTGCCACAGTTTTCTTACATGCATACAATGACAAAAAAGATGCACAACTGTTTCTGGGTGGTCATTACAAAAGGAGCAATTTGAGTTGATGTTTTCCTTAAACTTCTTCATATAGTGGTTGGCAGGATAATATTTATGAATAATTTTAAAGGAAACTTCCTTAATTTTGTTAACAAGTAGGTATGTTTGTGGCAACATCCAAACTTTTTTCCAACAGCTATTATCAATAAATCCATTCCAATAAGGCATGACATAAGGTATAGATACAACATCCTGCTGAAACAAGGATCGTATCGCTCTGTTGTTGAATGGACCAAAAGAGAAACAAATCTTTCCTACTGATGAGTCAACAGGGTCAACAGAAGGTAGGCTCTGAGGGTCAGGTCTTGACATGTTCCTGAATAACATAGCAACACCTGAGGGAATGGCATCTAAAACAATTGCAAAATCTTTAGGTGTTACAGGGACCTTGTAAAGTGATAAGAATTCTTTATAACTGAGTAAAAGACCATCTGCATTTACCAGTTGGCTCACCAATAGGATATTATTTCTGAACCAATATTCTAAAAACAGAGAGGTATTTTTATACAATATATCCCGATTATTCCATATATAATATCTGTGTGGAGAAAAATTGTGTTTATAAATTAAGGACCATGACAAGAAAACCTGCCGATGAAAAGCAGAAAGTTTCACTGGAACTTTGTCAATATTATAATTGCAAAACAACATGAAGTTAAGGCCACCAAAAGTAGAGAAGACATGATGAGGAATACAATTCCAGATAGAGGTGGGTCTTCTTAGGAATTGTTTCAGAAATGTCCGACTTGCTAACCTGTTGTAGTTTACCTTGACGCGTTTAACGAATTAACAAATCAGACATTTTCCAGTTTCCTAGTTCCGACTAGCACATGAACCGGGCATCAACCCCAAAATCCCGGTCTGGTCTGTTCTGCTTCGCCAATGCTCCCGGTAGTCTCGCGATGTTGCACGTCTGGGTTTAGAAACTATCCTCTTTTCAGGTGGAAAGCGGAAGTAAAGTCCGACATTTTGAAAAGGTGGGAGGTAAGAGAGCTGGTAGGTTATAAGTGTTGTGAGTAGGGTATTATAACTTTCTAAATGTACTTGCCTGTATAGTTTTGGGATCATTATCAAATGCGCACCCAATAGGCATTGAAAGCAAACAAAGGCATTGTTTACATTCTGTACCAGAAGTCGAAGTGCCAGTGTCACAACTTGCTTGGTATGTAACGTTAGCTAATGCAACACATACGTTAGCACTAGGCCTTAGGGCAGCCAACCTAATTTTTTTTTCAACTCCCTGCTACTTCATTAATTTGACCGACGGCACCAGAATAATCTCTCCCCCTTCACAGGAGATTCGGGATTTGAGCCTTTCGGGGGCACCGAAATGGACTCTGATTCAGAAGTGGAGAGGTGAGTGTTTGAACGATTAGCGTCAGTGTGTTACGGTGTTGTTGGACAAATACCAAATGAGTCATTTGAGCTATATTCCCTTCTCTGTCATCTCAATATATATTTTTTAAATAGCTAGGCAGCCGGCGACAAACTACCTGGCCAGAGAAACATGTAAAGACTTGTTGTTAGCAGACTTATCATAACTGATGTTGTTTTGAATAGAACCTTTCCACGTACCAAATGTATTTTGGGACACCAACCACAACTAGTAATACACGTTTTGAAAAAGTGACTAGTTTTTATTTCCTGGGATGATGTCAGGATCCTACAGGTGAGCCAGAACCAGGAGAGACCTCCCTCTAGCTATGGCTCCATGAAGAGCGATGAGGAGGAAGAGGACGAGAACATCACAGAGGCGCAGCGCTCATCTTGCAAATCGGAACTACCCACCTTCACTACACACACACGGTACACACACACACACAGAGCTTGCCTGTCAAACCTGTCTGACCACCTAAAGTGCCTTCAGAAAGTACTCGAACCCCTTGACTTTTTCCACATAATGTGGTGTAACAGCCTGAATTGAAAGAAGTATCAATATTTTTTTACAACCAAATCTCTATTTTTGTTGTAAATGGCAAGAACTTATCCTTTCAAATGGATTGAATTGAGCTTTTGTTTCACTGACCTACACACGATACCCCATAATGTCAAAGTGAAATTATGTTTTTAGAAATGTTTACAAATGAATTAAATGGAAAGCAGAAATGTCTTGAGTCAATAAGTATTCAATCCCTTTTGAGATGGCTAAATAAGCCTAAATAAGTTCAGGAGTAAAACTGCTTAGCTCACATAATAAGTAGCATGGTGTTTCACATGATTCTTGGATGACTACCTCACCTCCACAAATACAATTATCTGTAAGGTCGATCAGTGAAATTCAAACACAGATTCAACCACAATGCACAGGGATGTTTTCCAATGCCTCGCAAAGAAGGGTAGATGGGTAAAAAAAAAAGCAGTCATTGAATATCCCTTTGAGCATGGTGAAGTTATCAATTACACTTTGGATGGTGTATCAATACACCCAGTCACTACCAAGAGACGGGCGTCCTTCCTAACTAAATTACCAGAGAGGTAGGAAACCGCTCAGGGATTTCACCATGAGGCCAATGATGACTTTAAAACAGTTAAGAGTTTAATGACGGATAGAAAACTGAGGATGGAATAACAACATTGTAGTTCCTCCACAATACTAACCTACATGAGTGAAAATAAGGCAGCCTGTACTAAATAAAAAATATTCCTAAACATGCATCCTGTTTGCAATAAGGCTCTAAAGTAAAACCTCAAAAAATGTGGCAATGAAATTAACTTAATTTCCTGAATACAAAGCATTATGTTTGGGACAAAATCGATTGCTTGAATCTATGGCGAGACTTAAATGGCTGTCTAGCAATGATCAACAACCAACTTGACCGCTTAAAGAATTCTAAAAATAATTTGTGCAAATATTGTAAAATCCAGGTGTGCAAAGCTCTTAGAGATTTACCCAGAAAGACTCACAGCTGTAATCACTTCCAAAAGTGATCCTAACGTCTATTGACTCGGGTGTGAATACTGATTTAAATCAGGTATTTCATTTGAAATAAATGTGCATTTTTTTTGTGTACTTTGTCATTATGTGGTGTTGTGTGTAGAGGGCTGAGAAATACATTTAATAAGTCAAGGGGGAAAATAGTTTTGGAAGGCACTGTATGTTATCACTGGGTATTACTCACACAGTGTGACCACATAACACTGTCAGATTGTTTCCTGCTTGGCTTGGCACTCATCTATAACATTACATTTAAAGGTTTGACATGCAACTCCCATCCATTCACCTGTCCTGCCGTTGAGGTTGTTCTGATGCACTCTTGTTCCTCCAGGGTCCAGCTGAACCGCAACGTGTCTCCAGAGACAGTCTTCACTGAGATCACACAGCAGCAGTCTGTCAGCGAGCATCTCCAAGAGGGAACCTTCGTCACAGAGAGGCTACACACACACACATGTGCGGAGGAGGAAGAAAGGGATGAACACAGCCCCATACAGGTAGACGACCCTGAGCCCCTGCCCCCCGTCAAGCCTGAGGACGAATCACAGGAAGAGGGTGATGAAGAGCAACAGCCAGGCAAGCTGCACCCTGAATTTGACCTGCCCTACATATTCAAGGTGTGTGAGCATGTTTTCACCAATGTGAATGTCTGTCTGATCTGTGATTCTCTTGCTATGAGAGTATGCATGTGAACTCTCTCCTCCCCTTCCTCTCTGTAGTCCATGCAGAATTCTCTGACATCCCTGGGTGGTCCTGAGTTACACCTGTTTAAGCGCTATCTATGTGGGCGCCAACCCTCCTTCACCATGACTGACCTGGAGGAGAGCGATACGCTGGACATAGTGGATAAGATGCTGGAGCGCTTCGGTAAAGACTACCACAAATTTACAGTCGCACCCTGTTAGTGCACTGCTTCTTACATTCACACCTGGGTAGTGCACTGCTTAGTACATTCACACCCTGTTAGTCCACTGCTTACTACATTCACACCCTGTTAGTCCACTGCTTACTACATTCACACCCGGGTAGTGCACTGCTTACTACATTCACACCCGGGTAGTGCACTGCTTACTACATTCACACCCGGGTAGTCCACTGCTTACTACATTCACACCCGGGTAGTGCACTGCTTACTACATTCACACCCGGGTAGTGCACTGCTTACTACATTCACACCCGGGTAGTGCACTGCTTACTACATTCACACCTGGGTAGTGCACTGCTTACTACATTCACACCCGGGTAGTGCACTGCTTACTACAAAAGAAGCAACTTCAGCAGGAATAGGTTGTCATTTGAGGTGTTGCCATGGTAATACATTATGTGTAATGTATTTATAATGTGCTTTTGGTTTCTGATGATGATGATTGTTATTGTTATGTGTCAGGTAAACTGCAAGGCCTGCGGTTGGCGATCCGCATGCTGGAGAGCATGAAGAAACCTGAGCTGGCCCAGGAACTGGAGAAGAAGTGCAAGAGAGGTAACAACCAGAACTGGTTTTCACTGACCACACCAGATCTGGGTTCAATAACATGTGTATTTGTTATTTCAAATCAAGCTTTTTTTTGTTGTTATGTAGCACATTTCAGACATGAATGCAATGCAGTGCGCTTCACAAGTAAAGAACATATTAAAAACTATGAAAATAAAACCAGAAATATTTACTATACAACAAACAGAAATAACTAAAGAATAACAAAAATGGAATGATTAAAAAGCATTGCTCAGGAAAAGCAAAGCTAAAAATGTGTTTTAAGATCTATTTTAAAAATGTCAACATTTTCATCCCCCCTCATGTTCTCTGGCAGGCTATTCCAGAGGCTGGGGGCATAGTAACTAAAGGCTGCTTCTCCAAGCCTCTTGGACCTAGGCTTTGGGATAGTTAAATGCCTCTCCATGCCTCTTGGACCTAGGCTTTGGGATAGTTAAATGCCTCTCCATCCCTCTTGGTCCCAGGCTTTGGGATAGTTAAAAGGCTGTCTCTCCATGCTTCTTGGACCTAGGCTTTGGGATAGTTAAAAGGCTGTCTCTCCATGCCTCTTGGACCTAGGCTTTGGGATAGTTAAAAGGCTGTCTCTCCATGCCTCTTGGACCTAGGCTTTGGGATAGTTAAAAGGCTGTCTCTCCATGCCTCTTGGACCTAGGCTTTGGGATAGTTAAAAGGCTGTCTCTCCATGCCTCTTGGACCTAGGCTTTGGGATAGTTAAAAGGCTGTCTCTCCATGCCTCTTGGACCTAGGCTTTGGGATAGTTAAAAGGCTGACTCTCCATGCCTCTTGGTCCCAGGCTTTGGGATAGTTAAATGCCTCTCCATGCCTCTTGGTCCCAGGCTTTGGGATAGTTAAATGCCTCTCCATGCCTCTTGGTCCTAGGCTTTGGGATAGTTAAAAGGTTGTCTCTCCATGCCTCTTGGACCTAGGCTTTGGGATAGTTAAAAGGCTGTCTCTCCATGCCTCTTGGACCTAGGCTTTGGGATAGTTAAAAGGCTGACTCTCCATGCCTCTTGGTCCCAGGCTTTGGGATAGTTAAATGCCTCTCCATGCCTCTTGGTCCCAGGCTTTGGGATAGTTAAATGCCTCTCCATGCCTCTTGGTCCTAGGCTTTGGGATAGTTAAAAGGCTGTCTCTCCATGCCTCTTGGTCCTAGGCTTTGGGATAGTTAAAAGGCTGTCTCTCCATGCCTCTTGGACCTAGGCTTTGGGATAGTTAAAAGGCTGTCTCCCCATGCCTCTTGGACCTAGGCTTTGGGATAGTTAAAAGGCTGTCTCTCCATGCCTCTTGGACCTAGGCTTTGGGATAGTTAAAAGGCTGTCTCTCCATGCCTCTTGGACCTAGGCTTTGGGATAGTTAAAAGGCTGTCTCTCCATGCCTCTTGGACCTAGGCTTTGGGATAGTTAAAAGGCTGTCTCTCCATGCCTCTTGGACCTAGGCTTTGGGATAGTTAAAAGGCTGTCTCTCCATGCCTCTTGGTCCCAGGCTTTGGGATAGTTAAAAGGCTGACTCTCCATGCCTCTTGGTCCCAGGCTTTGGGATAGTTAAAAGGCTGACTCTCCATGCCTCTTGGTCCTAGGCTTTGGGATAGTTAAAAGGTTGTCTCTCCATGCCTCTTGGTCCTAGGCTTTGGGATAGTTAAAAGGCTGTCTCTCCATGCCTCTTGGTCCTAGGCTTTGGGATAGTTAAAAGGCTGTCTCTCCATGCCTCTTGGTCCTAGGCTTTGGGATAGTTAAAAGGCTGTCTCTCCATGCCTCTTGGTCCTAGGTTTTGGGATAGTTAAAAGGCTGTCTCTCCATGCCTCTTGGTCCTAGGCTTTGGGATAGTTAAAAGGCTGTCTCTCCATGCCTCTTGGTCCTAGGCTTTGGGATAGTTAAAAGGCTGTCTCTCCATGCCTCCTGGGGAGCTTTTCCCATTCCTCTCTGCAGAACCTCAAGCTCTGTCTGGTTGGATGGGGAGCGCCACTGCACAGCTATTCTCAGGTCTCTCCAGAGATGTTTGATGGGGTTCAAGTCCGGCCTACTCAAGGACATTCAGAGACTTGTCCAGAAACCACTCCTGCATTGTGTTGGCTGTGTGCTTAGGGTTGTTGTCCTGTTGGAAGGTGAACCTTCGCCCCAGTCTGAGGTCCTGAGTGCTCTGGAGCAGGATTTCATCAAGTATCTCTCTCTGTAATTTGCTCTATTCATCTTTTCCTCGATCGTGACTAGTCTCCTCCAGTCCCTGCCGCTGAAAAAACATCCCCACAGCATGATGCTGCCACCACCATGCTTCACCGTAGGGATGGTGCCAGGTTTCCTCCAGATGTGAAGCTTGGAATTCAGGCCAAAGAGTTCAATCTTGGCTTCATCAGACCAGAGAATCTTGTTTCTCATGGTCCAAGAGTCCCTTAGGTGCCTTTTGGCAAACTCCAAGTGGGCTTTCATGGTCTTGGTGGTTCCAAATTTCCAAACTTCTTCCATTTAAGAGTGATGGAGGCCAATGTGTTTTTGGGGACCTTCAATGCCACAGACTTTCTTCGTACCCTTCCCTAGATCTGTGCCTCGACACAGTCCTGTCTCAGAGCTCTACGGAGAATTCCTTGGACTTCATGGCTTTCACATACACTGTCAACTGTGGTACCTTATATAGACAGCTGTGTGCCTTTCCAAATCATGTCCAATTAATTGAATTTACCACAGAAGGACTCCAATCAAGTTGTTGTAGAAGCATCTCAAGGATGATCAATGGAAACTTGATGCACCTGAGCTCAGTTTGGAGTCTCATAGCAAAGGGTCTGAATACTTATGTAAATAAGGTATTTCTGTTTTATATATTTGCAAAAAAATTGAAATATCTAAAAATCTAAATTCACTTTGTCATAATGGGGTATTGTGGGAAGATTGAACATTTAAAAAAATACATTTTAAAAGAGAGAGTAAAAAAAAGAGTCAAATGGTCTGAATACTTTCCGAATGCCCTGTACCTGAGACGGTGTACCTGAGACGGTGTACCTGAGACAGTGTACCTGAGACGGTGTACCTGAGACGGTGTACCTGAGACAGTGTACCTGAGACAGTGTACCTGAGACGGTGTACCTGAGACGGTGTACCTGAGACGGTGTACCTGAGACGGTGTACCTGAGACGGTGTACCTGAGACGGTGTACCTGAGACGGTGTACCTGAGACGGTGTACCTGAGACACTATTTGAACCCAGGTCTGCACCAGACCTGTGACTGGGGAAGTATCTGTACTTAGACTCTTCTCACTCCTTCCAACCAATCTCTCTTTATGTCCTCTCTCTCCCCCTCTTCCATCTCTCTCTCTCTGTCTCCCCCTCTTCCACCCCTCGCTCTGCCCCCCCTCTTCCACCCCTCGCTCTGTCTCCCCCTCTTCCACCCCTCGCTCTGTCTCCCCTCTTCCACCCCTCGCTCTGTCTCCCCCTCTTCCACCCCTCGCCCTGTCTCCCCCTCTTCCACCCCTCGCTCTGTCTCCCCCTCTTCCACCCCTCGCCCTGTCTCCCCCTGTTTAGCTGTGATCCAGTATGAGTTGAAGTGTGGTCTGATCCGGCGGCACAACTGTATCTTTGAGGGTGTACCCCGGGCGGGCCAGCATCTATACCTGAAGTACGTCTACGTTGAACCCCAAATCTCCACCCAAGGTCACGGCGGGGTCAATCCCTTGCACGAGGTCCGGTCCGATCCCCCCAACCCTCCCCAGGTTGCCTCCCCAGACAGCATGATTGGTGGGAATAACATTTTCCGTCTCCGGTCCCTGAATGGGTCTCCAGTACGATGCGTTCTGACCACGGGGCTGCCCGGAATCGGAAACTCTGTGGCGGTCCAGAAGTTCATGCTAGATTGGGCAGAGGATCGGGCTAATTTCGACATTCAGTTTGTGTTCCCGTTTCCGTTCCGGGAGATGCAGTCGCTGAGGGAGCGGAACATAGTTGAGAAGAAGGACATCAGTATGTTGGAGCTGCTGCAGACGTACCACAACGAGACACGCTCCATGGACTTTCTGGAGCAGCCAGACTGCAAGGTGCTGTTTGTCATGGACGGGATCGACATCTACAAGGAACATCTTGATTTCAAGGTGCTCACAGTCTCACAGGGCTGAGATGATGTGTTTGGCTATGGAACCATTCTGTACAGTACCTATAAAGATATTTCTCCTTCTCCCCCAGAACACTCCTGTTGTGACTGACATCAAGGCTGTTATTCCCCTGGACTCCCTGTTGGTAAATCTGATCCGAGGCTCTCTGCTGCCGCACGCCCTCTTGTGGCTGACTGGGAGACGTGCAGCTACCAATCAGATACCTCCTGAGTACATCCACCGTGTCACTGAGATACAGGGTTACAGGTGTGTGTGGTGTTTAGAGGGTGCTATGGGGGTTGGGTGTTAGTGTGTTTGGAGTAACTATCCCCCTTTAACATCCTATGAGTTGTTGCAACACAATGTAAAGCACTGTGGGGGTGAGTGAAACTTAACACTGATATAAAATGCTAACCGTTGACTTTTATTGCTGTTTATTAGTTTTTCTGTTGTTTTGCAGTGACGAGCAGAAGGATGACTATCTGACCCTGCGTTACTCGGACAAGTCTCTGGCTGCTAAGATCATCAGACACACCAAGAAGTCCCCCACCATCTACACCCTGTGTCATATTCCCTTCTGCTGCTGGATGGTTGCCATGGTGTATGAGAGGGGTTTCCGTAACTACGATGACTACGGAGACGAGCCCCCCAAGATTACGTCCTTCTTCATCCACTACATGATCATCCAGAACAACCGCAAGCTGGAGAAATACCACGGGCAAAACCCCAACTCACAGGTCTGATCCACCCTCCTAATAATATATACAGTGCCTTCGGAAAGTATTCAGACCCCTAGACTTTTCCCACATTTTGTTAGGTTACATTCTTATTCTAAAATGTATTAAATAAATAATCCTCAGTCATCTACACACAATATCCCATAATGACAAAGCAAAAACAGGGCCAGTCATTTTAGCACATTTCTTAAATATAAAAAAAACGCCAGCTTTTAAAAAAACCTAAGTATTCAGCCCCTTCGCTAGAAGACTCGCTGCGTCCTGTTTCCATTCATCATCCTTCAAATGTTTCTACAAGTTGATTGGAGTCCACCTGTGGTAAATTCAATTGATTGGACAAGATTTGGGAAGGCAAACACCTGTCCTATATAAGGTCCCAAAGTTGACAGTGCATATCAGAGCAAAAACCAAACCACAAGGTGGAAGGAATTGAGCTCAGAGACAGGATTGTTGAAGCACCAATCTGATGAAGGGTACCAAATTCTGCAGCATTGAAGGTCCCCAAGAACACAGTGGCCTCCATCATCCTTAAATACATTTGGAACCACCAAGACTCTTCCTAGAGCTGGCCGCAAGGCCAAACTGAGCAATCGGGGGAGAACGGCCTTGGTCAGGGAGGTGACCAAGAACCCGATGGTCACTCTGACAGCGCTCTAGAGTTCCTCTGTGGAGATGGGAGAATCTTCCAGAAGGACAACAATCTCTGCACCACTCTACCAATCAGGCCTTTATGGTAGAGTGGCCAGATGGAAGCCACTCCTCAGTAAAAGGCACAAGATTCTCTGTTCTCATGAAACCAAGATTGAACTATTTTTGCCTGAATGCCAAGCGTCACGTCTGGTGGAAACCTGGCATCATCCCTACGGTGAAGCATGGTGGTGACAACATCAGGCTGTGGGGATGTTTTTCAGCAGCAGGGCCTGGAAGAATAGTCAGGGTTGAGGCAAAGCTGAATGGAGCAAAGTACAGAGAGATCCTTGATGGAAAACCTGCTCAGGACCTCAGACTGGGGCAAAGGTTCACCTTCCAACAGGACAATGACCCTAAGCACACAGGTATCTGAATGTGCTTGAGTGGACCAGTCAGAGCCTGGACTTCAACGCGATCCAACATCTCTGGAGAGATCTGAAAATAGCTGTGCAGCAACGCTCCCCATCCAACCTGACAGAGCTTGAGAGGATCTACAGAGAAGAATGGGAGAAACTCCCCAAATACAGGTGTGACAAGCTTGTAGTGTCATACCCAAGAAGACTCAAACTGCCAAAAGTAAAGAATAAAGAATCTGAATACTTATGTAGATGTGACATAAGTTTTTTATTTTTATAAATTAGCAAACATTTCTAAAAACCAGTGTTTTCTTTGCCTTTATGGGGTATGGTGTGTAGATGGATGAGGGAAAAAATATTTGATCAATTGTAGAATAAGGCTGTAACAAAATGTGGAATAAGTCAAGGGGTCTGAATACTTTCCCAAGGCCCTGTATGCCACTCATCTAACCTGCTAGTTGTGTACTAGGTCTTATGTACAGTGTAGACTTGGTCTGACATTTCTTTCCCCCGATGCTAAACATCTGTAGAAAGTCTCAGGGTCTGGTGCCAGGAGTTTGATTCTGTTTAGTCTTCTCCACGTTATGATGTCATGACATTGTTGTTGGTTGTGTGCTGTTATAGTGTGCTTACTGTGTAAGGTATCTTTTGAACCTGGAAGAAAGAAATACAAATGTATTATTCCTATAAGCAGAAATGGACGGACATGGACAAGGTGTTCATGTTGAATCTGGGTTGCCTGGCTCTGAAGCTGTTGGACAGTAACCGCTCTGTGTTCTATGAAGAGGACCTGTATGAGCACAGTCTGGTGGTGAGGGAGGTGGCCTGGTGTTCGGGCCTGTGTACTGAGCTTCCCAGGGCGAATGCCGAAGACGAGCGGGTCTTCTGCTTCACACACCTGAGCTTCATGGTGGGTTGGACTTCCTGTCACATGACTTTACTTCTCTTGATTTGAGGTATCATTTTTGAGATTGACAGATGTGTCAAATCAAATCAAATGTTATTTGTCACATACACATGGTTAGCAGATGTTAATGCGAGTGTAGCGAAATGCTTGTGTATTATTCACAATGAATGTGTTCTTATCATCAGGAGTTCATGGCTGCACATTATGTTTGGCTCACCTTCCGTCTGGAGGAGCGGAACGTTCTAGACCAGTCCCACCGCATCTCCAAGCTGTTGAAGGAACACTCTCTGGTGGACATGTACCGCAAAGCCATTGACCGTTACCTCAGTGCTCCTGTCGGCCAGTACGACCTGTTCCTGCGCTTCCTGTGCGGTTTGTCCATGACACTCAATGACGGTTTACTCCGAGGGCTGCTGTTCCCCCATAACGCCCCTCCACTGAAAGGTCTGGAGGACGTGGGCAGGCTGCTGACTAAGAGGAAGGACAGTGCAGGGCCAGAGAGACAGGCCAACCTTAGCGAATGCCTCCGGGAGCTCGAAACGTCTGAGGACTGAACAGTCTCCTGCTGTTAGCAAACATGTTTGATCATTTGTCTCTGATGCACTGAACTCTGTTTTATAAAATGAAAGGTAATGCGACTGAAGTATTGGTGTCGTCTCTGTGCCCCGCTGAAACCAAAACAATGAACATTCAGTGTGTCTCATCCAACTAGCAAGACAGACCGAGAGAAAGAGAAGGCATAAATCACAGATGTGTCTTACCAAAAAGAGCTAATCATTGTGTCTGAATGAACTCTGTGACTGTGCTGAGTCTGTTTATAAGGACTAATATATAACCCATCAACTAGCAGTCAAGATAAAGACCACGGTGCTTGTTAGACTTGTGTGACCATACAGCCTGTTCATCCTCTACTCAACAAGATGACTCACTGGAGGACGGATGCAGACAGTAGTGACCCTAGTTGCAGAATCTGTTATGTAAATGTAATGTATTGCTTCTCCATCACTGACACTAGCCAGCTATACTTCTAGTTGTAGTACAAGAACAATAAGGTATTTAGTTAACATTTTCATTATTCCTTTAATTAACAAACTTGATGGAAAGGGAGTGTTTATATGTTTACACATTTATGTGTTTAAATTACATGTCTGTGTGTGTGTTAAATTACATGTCTGTGTGTGTGTTAAATTACATGACATGTCTGTGTTTTGTAGTTTGGGTATTGGGGTGAAAGGTGTACAGTAGAGCTGGGAGATATGCAAAAACATTATCCATATCACGGTAATGATGAATTGAACAATGTTTATTCACCTGCACCAGTTGTGTGTAGATTACCCTTAGTAGGGCTGAGACTAATCAGTCCATTGCACCAGTTGTGTGTAGATTACCCTTAGTAGGCCTGAGACTAATCAGTCCATTGCACCAGTTGTGTGTAGATTACCCTTAGTAGGGCTGAGACTAATCAGTCCATTGCACCAGTTGTGTGTAGATTACCCTTAGTAGGGCTGAGACTAATCAGTCCATTGCACCAGTTGTGTGTAGATTACCCTTAGTAGGGCTGAGACTAATCAGTCCATTGCACCAGTTGTGTGTAGATTACCCTTAGTAGGGCTGAGACTAATCAGTCCATTGCACCAGTTGTGTGTAGATTACCCTTAGTAGGGCTGAGACTAATCAGTCCATTGCACCAGTTGTGTGTAGATTACCCTTAGTAGGGCTGAGACTAATCAGTCCATTGCACCAGTTGTGTGTAGATTACCCTTAGTAGGGCTGAGACTAATCAGTCCATTGCACCAGTTGTGTGTAGATTACCCTTAGTAGGGCTGAGACTAATCAGTCCATTGCACCAGTTGTGTGTAGATTACCCTTAGTAGGGCTGAGACTAATCAGTCCATTGCACCAGTTGTGTGTAGATTACCCTTAGTAGGGCTGAGACTAATCAGTCCATTGCACCAGTTGTGTGTAGATTACCCTTAGTAGGGCTGAGACTAATCAGTCCTTTGTTTGGTCCTTAGGCTGTTGGTCGACTGAGATTGTTTTAGTTGAGCAGTAAAACGTATAGATTTTCACCTATCTCAGTCAACTAATCCATTGCTGAGGCCTAGACCAAAAGCCAATTTATGCTTGATTTAAAATTGTGGTGGAGCCTCCAGAGGCCAAATGTAGCTCTATACCACTTCACTATGTCCCTCCCAAATGTTGTACCAATGTGGAGGGCTCTGTATGGCTCCACGATGACATGATTGGTTCACGGTAGGTGAGGGTGGTACATCCTGTATAAACATACTCCCTTGACAACAGTTCTGCACTGCTCCGTAAGGAGTATGAATGCCCTGACTTCTGCTGAGGTCCTTCTTGCCCTGACTTCTGCTGAGGTCCTTCTTGCCCTGACTTCTGCTGAGGTCCTTCTTGCCCTGACTTCTGCTGAGGTCCTTCTTGCCCTGACTTCTGCTGAGGTCCTTCTTGCCCTGACTTCTGCTGAGGTCCTTCTTGCCCTGACTTCTGCTGAGGTCCTTCTTGCCCTGACTTCTGCTGAGGTTCTTCTTGCCCTGACTTCTGCTGAGGTCCTTCTTGCCCTGACTTCTGCTGAGGCCGTATCACCGTAAATGCTGCATGGCCAATGCAAACGTCAGATTGACCATGCACCCAGATGCACAATGCACTTCTCCATCCAGAATGCACTTCTCTCCCGCCTATTGGTGCACATTTGCTTCATAACTTCATTGTGTGAGTTGTTAGTGTATATCACTTCCCCATATCACCAGTAGTATGTTTACCGTTAATTCATATGATTTCTAATCCACAATGTTTGTTACTTTGGTTACAAGTTCGAATCCCCGAGCTGACAAGGTTCAAATCTGTCTTCTGCCTCTGAACAGGCAGTTAACCCACTGTTCCTAGGCCGTCATTGAAAATAAGAATTTGTTCTTAACTGACTTGCCTAGTAAAATAAAGGTAAACTAAAATTTTAAAAATTAAAATATGGTATTTTATTTGAATCCATTGAGTATTATTCCGCTAGTCCTGTTCTCATTGTCTGAGTGGACACATTGTTTGCAGAGTGCACAACCTATGCTACACTTGTGAGAATTGTTTTGGGGGTTTATCTCAGTCCATTTATGAGTTTTGTCAATTTAATTTTGTTATTGTCTTTCCTTTGGAGCGCTCCTGTCAATGTTGAGTAAGGACGGGCACGCGTAGAAGTAGGCCTATAGGCTATGTGGCCTGATTTACACATAGAAGTAGGCCTATAGGCTCCGTGGCCTGATTTACACATAGAAGTAGGCCTATAGGCTCCGTGGCCTGATTTACACATAGAAGTAGGCCTATAGACTACGTGGCCTGCGTGCAAATGTAGGCATATAAATGTCCTCATTTGGGGATCTGATAGTATTTCTGATTGGCTTAATGCACCACCACTAATGACCTGTGGAGCTTCTCAAAGTGATGTTTTCTTCACCTCAAACAAATTCTGTATTTACATACATTGACAATTTACAATAGTTCCTCAATGTATTTGAAAAATCTTTCCAGCTCTCGCCCTTTCGATAACCACTCACCGTGACAGGGAAAATGCTCTGATCCAGTGGGAATGTCATAAAATAGGCTTCTCATCAGTGCTTGACTTTGACTGAAATAGGTTCCGGTAGTCATTTTGGGTGTCGGTACTGTTTATATTTAGGTGCAGGAGCTCCACAATACTTTTGAGCTGATTTTTATTAAGAGGAACAGGAGCTCAAGTAGTAGAACATTTGAGGTAAGCTCCGGCCCAAGTCAAGCACTGCTTCTTATCCCTTGAGCAAATAGCCTACAGCTGTGTCTGTCCCAAGCTCGCTAGTGCAAGCTTTGGGCCAGACCCATTAATTGTATCAATGTTAAAAGTTTTTTGCAGACAGGCCATGTGTAGCCAATGTGATTTATAGGATTTTTAACATTTTAAATCAGGATATTTTCTACCTGCAGGTTGCAATGTTTTTATTTGTTGGCTTTATGCAGGCTATTTTTGCATTGTTGGCAATGGCAATTGAAGTTTCTTTTTAGGTTTATCATTTAGATTTGGGTTAAATTTGTTAACCACATGACAATTTTGTGATAAGACCTTATAAATTAAATGAAACCATTCCATGTAAGTGTGCATTTGAAAACCATTACTGGCACGCAGATTGGTAGAAATGGTAAGATAAATTGGCATTCCACATGAGAAAGGTTGCAGACTCCTTGTGTAGCCCATCACCGGCAACTTCAGGAGAGTAATGGCAGAATCTGCTGGAGGAGAATAGTTGGGTCAGGTTTTTTTCTTCTGGTCATCTAGATCTCTGGCACCCTCTTGAGGCATCAACCCGTACGCTTAAAGCAACAGACAAGCTCAATGCATATAGATGATTTTATTAAAACACATGGTGTGTATAAAATGGAAAAATACACGTTTAAATGTTGAGCAATTGATTGGTCGACGTAACTTGACTTCTGGTCAAGTAAGATTTTTTTTAGTTGGACAGCCCTAACCCTTACAACTACTTAAATGTTGCAGCTATCAATCGTCCCATGAACAATCACCCATATTAGCAAACATTTCATTTATAATTTCACATTTCTTTAGTAGGGTTATTTGAGTAATTCTGCGGAAGTTATGGATTTTGAAGAGCCAACATGACTTATTTTTTTTAAACCAAAACTTAGTAAAGTTAACCCTTTACCATTATAAATCAACATAAATGCCATCTTAATGTATTTTAATATTTTTTGCCTTTTTGTCACGGGTGTTACCTATATTTTAGATGACAATTCAGGCTTTCCTGAATGTAATTTCACAATTCAATTTGCATATATAATCAGACAAAGTTTATGCTAATATGAATACATTTTGATTATAATTTATTTTAAACCGGTATGTGTGAAGTTCTATTGTGCGACATTTGTATATTTCTACCACTTGTTTTGTTTTAACATCAGAAATAATTGAGGTTGAGTCATCAAAATGTGATGATAGAAACATAACATCTCTATTAGAACTATAGAAACATCTCTATTAGAACTATAGAAACATCTCTATTAGAACTATAGAAACATCTCTATTAGAACTATAGAAACATCTCTATTAGAACTATAGAAACATCTCTATTAGAACTATAGAAACATCTCTATTAGAACTATAGAAACATCTCTATTAGAACTATACATTTACATTACATTTACATTTAAGTCATTTAGCAGACGCTCTTATCCAGAGCGACTTACAAATTGGTGCATTCACCTTATGACATCCAGTGGGACAGTCACTTAACAATAGTGCATCTAAAACTTAGGGGGGTGGGGTGAGAGGGATTACTTAACCTATCCTAGGTATTCCTTAAAGAGGTGGGGTTTCAGGTGTCTCCGGAAGGTGGTGATTGACTCCGCTGTCCTGGCGTCGTGAGGGAGTTTGTTCCACCATTGGGGGGCCAGGGCAGCGAACAGTTTTGACTGGGCTGAGCGGGAGCTGTACTTCCTCAGTGGTAGGGAGGCGAGCAGGCCAGAGGTGGATGAACGCAGTGCCCTTGTTTGGGTGTAGGGCCTGATCAGAGCCTGGAGGTACTGAGGTGCCGTTCCCCTCACAGCTCCGTAGGCAAGCACCATGGTCTTGTAGCGGATGCAAGCTTCAACTGGAAGCCAGTGGAGAGAACGGAGGAGCGGGGTGACGTGAGAGAACTTGGGAAGGTTGAACACCAGACGGGCTGCGGCGTTCTGGATGAGTTGAAGGGGTTTAATGGCACAGGCGGGGAGCCCAGCCAACAGCGAGTTGCAGTAATCCAGACGGGAGATGACAAGTGCCTGGATTAGGACCTGCGCCGCTTCCTGTGTGAGGCAGGGTCGTACTCTGCGGATGTTGTAGAGCATGAACCTACAGGAACGGGCCACCGCCTTGATGTTAGTTGAGAACGACAGGGTGTTGTCCAGGATCACGCCAAGGTTCTTGGCGCTCTGGGAGGAGGACACAATGGAGTTGTCAACCGTGATGGCGAGATCATGGAACGGGCAGTCCTTCCCCGGGAGGAAGAGCAGCTCCGTCTCTTGCCGAGGTTCAGCTTGAGGTGGTGGTCATCCACACTGATATGTCTGCCAGACATGCAGAGATCATCGCCACCTGGTCATCAGAAGGGGGAAAGGAGAAGATTAACTGATAGCAATGATAAGAGAGACCTGACAGAGCCAAGTGAGTGTATAGCGAGAATAGGAGAGGGCCAAGAACAGAGCCCTGGGGGACACCAGTGGTGAGAGCGCGTGGTGAGGAGACAGATTCTCGCCACGCCACCTGGTAGGAGCGACCTGTCAGGTAGGACGCAATCCAAGCGTGGGCCGCGCCGGAGATGCCCAACTCGGAGAGGGTGGAGAGGAGGATCTGATGGTTCACAGTATCGAAGGCAGCCGATAGATCTAGAAGGATGAGAGCAGAGGAGAGAGAGTTAGCTTTAGCAGTGCGGAGCGCCTCCGTGATACAGAGGAGAGCAGTCTCAGTTGAATGACTAGTCTTGAAACCTGACTGATTTGGATCAAGAAGGTCATTCAGAGAGAGATAGCGGGAGAGCTGGCCAAGGACGGCACGTTCAAGAGTTTTGGAGAGAAAAGAAAGAAGGGATACTGGTCTGTAATTGTTGACATCGGAGGGATCGAGTGTAGGTTTTTTCAGAAGGGGTGCAACTCTCGCTCTCTTGAAGACGGAAGGGACGTAGCCAACGGTCAGGGATGAGTTGATGAGCGAGGTGAGGTAAGGGAGAAGGTCTCCGGAAATGGTCTGGAGAAGAGAGGAGGGGATAGGGTCAAGCGGGCAGGTTGTTGGGCGGCCGGCCGTCACAAGACGAAACATAACATCGCTATTAGAACTATAGAAACATAACATCTCAGAACTATAGAAACATAACATCTCTATTAAAACTATAGAAACATAACATCTCTATTAAAACTATAGAAACATAACATCTCTATTAAAACTATAGAAACATAACATCTATTAGAACAATAGAAACATAACATCTCTATTAGAACAATAGAAACATAACATCTCTATTAGAACTATAGAAATATAACTATTAGAACTATAGAAACATAACATCTCAGAACTATAAACATATCTCTATCAGCACTATATAAACATAACATCTCTATTAGAACTATAGAAACATAACATCTATTAGAACTATAGAAACATAACATCTCTATCAGAACTATAGAAACACAACATCTCTATTAGAACTATAGAAACATAACATCTCTGTTAGAACTATAGAAACACAACATCTCTATTAGAACTATAGAAACATCTCTATCAGAACTATAGAAACACATCTCTATTAGAACTATAGAAACATAACATCTATTAGAACTATAGAAACAACATTGTCGTACAAACATCTCTATTTAAAACTATAAAAACACAACATCTCTATTAGAACTATAGAAACATCTCTATCAGAACTATAGAAACATCTCTATCAGAACTATAGAAACACAACATCTCTATTAGAACTATAGAAACATCTCTATCAGAACTATAAAAACACAACATCTCTATTAGAACTATAGAAATATAACATCTATTAGAACTATAGAAACAACATTGTCGTACAAACATCTCTATTTAACACTATAAAAACATAACATCTCTATTAGAACTAGAAACAAGAACAATAGAAACAACATTGAATGTAAACTAAGACAGTTTTTCCAAAAGCACTGATATGAACATATTGTATGCAGTAAAACATGTTCATGGAATAGGCCTATTTTCTCTAACTTTTCCCCTACTAATTATTTCCCATACTAACGTCACTTTTACTTGATGTTTGTCTTTAGAAAGCTTGTCCATATGTTTGTTTTTCCCATATTATGGTGTGAAGTCCATCTTATCATTTCCCAGACAGTCTCCATGGCTTTCTAGCCACTGACTGCTTCTTCTCTGCTGGCCAGTTCACATGTGCCACTTTCACACATTCAGGTGGTCCTCCAATTACTTCCAGATACTGTGGTAAATCTGAGATGACCTTTTGTTCACTGGCAGCGGGTATCGCATCAGACACACAATCTGAACATCCCCATACCAGTTTATCATCTCTTGGGCTTGTTGACTCCATTCCTGTGCATGCACTTTAACCTTTTGTTCTTTGACCTCCAGTATAACGCCAGGGTATGGTTGTTCATCCTTGTTCACAATGCACCACTGTCCAGTGTGGTGAGCCTCGATGACATCTGGACGAAGTGGAGCTGAGGTATCTGGGTCGATGACATCTGGACAAAGTGGAGCTGAGGTATCTGGGTCGGTGACATCTGGACGAAGTGGAGCTGAGGTATCTGGGTCGGTGACATCTGGACAAAGTGGAGCTGAGGTATCCGGGTCGATGACATCTGGACAAAGTGGAGCTGAGGTATCCGGGTCAATGACATCTGGACAAAGTGGAGCTGAGGTATCTGGGTCGGTGACATCTGGACAAAGTGGAGCTGAGGTATCTGGGTCGGTGACATCTGGACAAAGTGGAGCTGAGGTATCCGGGTCGATGACATCTGGACAAAGTGGAGCTGAGGTATCCGGGTCAATGACATCTGGACAAAGTGGAGCTGAGGTATCTGGGTCGGTGACATCTGGACGAAGCGGAGCTGAGGTATCTGGGTCAATGACATCTGGACGAAGCGGAGCTGAGAGACCATGGCCATTAGCCGGGACTGTGATTTATTGGAGTCCATAACATGGTCAATCCCACATGCTTTGCGCTGCTTGGCAGAGACAACTGTCTCTGTATTTGAGGATGCCAGGCACGATACTCTTTCCTTTTATGGTTACCAGAGGTACCCCAGAAATTCTCTTTGCCTTACTTTCCACCTCTTCCTCACTGACATAATAGAACTGTATTTGAGTGCCAGAGTCCCTTACCTCCTGATGGAAAGACATTGTGTCCGTTATGTCTTTCCAGTGGTGGACCAAGAGGTCAGCTGACCCGCCCACTCCAACACTGTTTCTCCTGCTCTCAACATCTGTGTTATTTCTGTCTGACCCACCATTGCTTTCACTCCTGTCTTGTTCCTCTTTCTGTGACATCATTCACTCTTTTTTTCAACTCTCTAAAGCCTTTCAGTAAATCCTGTGTTTTTTTCCAAGGTAGGTTGCTCGGTGATCCGGGTCAGCATCCCTGCGCTGTCTGTAGAGTCTTTGCTTTTCAGCAGCACTTACTTTTTAATTTGCCATATCTTTCAAAAGGAAAGCCATATTATGTTACAAATTTCAATATAAAATATAAAATCTTCCGGTGATAATAAAAAATGAGCAATGTTATTGTCACTGGTGTTACCAGGAACAGTAACACCAGTGACGAATCTGCTGACAAGATGTTATTGGATAATTATATTAATCATATTTCCTTTCCCCATACTGTAAACTGTATAACACCAGTGACGAATCTGCTGACAAGGTGTTATTGGATAATTATATTAATCATATTTCCTTTCCCCATACTGTAAACTGTATAACACCAGTGACGAATCTGCTGACAAGGTGTTATTGGATAATTATATTAATCATATTTCCTTTCCCCATACTGTAAACTGTATAACACCAGTGACGGGTTTCAAAGCTTCGCATTAAATTACCAAATTTATATCAAATTGTTAACATGAAGAGTGAGTGAAGACTTACCATGTGCTCTTCAAAACAGCCCTGCCTCCAATGAACCTTTGACCCAGGAAGAAGTTGGCAAGGATGTTGCATTTTAAAAATAGATTTAAGGGTAAAACCAGTGACATGAAATTAAGTGACAGATATTCTTTGTAATTAATTTATAATAATGAGTTGATATTTTAGTTTAAGTAATTCCCTAAACAGCTATAATACATTTAAAGTTGTAGATTATAATTTTTTTGACTGAAATATGTTACTAAACCATAACTCCTGGCGAGGGACAAGCCATTTACATGGTGTTGACCGGGTTCTACGATGATATGGAACATTTACTTTGCAATATAACTGTCTTTAAATATGTTTATTAACAATAAAACACTTCAATAATTAAAAAATATATATATTATCCCATTTTTGTGGGGGTTAAGGCGGGGATCAGGAAAGACACCATTTCTATAGAATCACCCATTTATCGTAATGAATGATATCAGCAAAATATCCACGATGTTTGGTCGGTGTTGATCATTTTATAGTCCCAGCTCTAGTATACAGTAGGTCTTGATGTGAGACAGTTGTGTTGGTCAATCAACATCTGCTGTCTGTTGGATTGCGTCATAATGACACGTTCTGACCTTAGTTCCTTTGTTTTGTCTTTGTTTTAGTATGATCAGTGCGTGAGTTGGGGTGGGCAGTCTATGTTGGTTTTTGTGTTCGGCCTAGTATGGTTCTCAATCAGAGGCAGGTGTTGTTAGTTGTCTCTGATTGAGAATCATACTTAGGTAGCCTTTTTCCATCTGGGTTTCGTGGGTGTTTATTTCCTGTTTAGTGTTTGTCATTCACCTTACGGGACTGTTCGTTTGTTGTTTATTGTTTTTGTTCAGTGTTAATTTTGCTTAATTAAATTATGGACACTTACCACGCTGCGTTTTGGTCCTCCAATCCTTCTCGTTACTCCTCCTCAGAAGAGGAGGACGAGATCCCTTACACATAATACATTTAGCATTATAATGATGTATTTTAGTAAAGATCAGCAACACAGAGAACCCATGACCCACACTAATGTTCTAATGTTCCCAAATGATGGTACCGCCCGGAGGGGTTGGCTGCGGTCTTATCGGCTCTTAACCAATCATGCTATTTTGTATGTTTTTTCGAGTTGTTCGTAACTTGTTTTGCACATAACGTTGCTGCTACCATCTCTTATGACCAAAAATGTTTCTGGACATCAGAACTGCGATTACTCACCTCAGATTAGACAAAGAGTTTTTCTTAAATGAGTCAGACGAGAGGGAGATACTACAGACAACCGACCAGACCCAGATCCTCGTCATTCGCTGGAGAAGGAAACTGAGATTTTGCTGAAAAAGATCAGGGTGCCTTCTGAGGATGAGGTGACGAGTGGCTAGTCTGCCTTTTCCTTCCCTTCTGCTAGCTAACGTTCAATCGCTGGAAAATAAGTGTTTAGAACACTAAACAGAAACCAACTACCCACAAAACATAGGAGGGAAAACGCTACCTAAGTATGGTTCCCAATCAGAGACAACGACAGTCAGCTGTCCCTGATTGGGAACCATACCCGGCCAAAACAAAGAAATACAAAACATAGAAAAAGGAACACAGAATGCCCACCCAAATCACACCCTGACCAAACCAAAATAAAGACATAAAAGCTCTCTAAGGTCTGGGTGTGACAGCATGTGCCAAATACAATTTTATTTTATTTGTAATGTACCATTGTTAATGATTTTGTGCAAAATTGAAAAGGGAGTTTATGTAATAATGTATGTTTTATAGAATTGTGCATGAGGTGTGAGTCAGTGGAGAAGAAGATAGAAAACCCAGTCTAGTGGGTTACAGTACAACGCTACATACAACACCAGTCAACAGTTTGGACACACCTGCTCATTCAAGGGTTTTTCTTTATTTTTACTATTTTATACATTGCAGAATAATAGTGAAGACATCAAAACTATGAAATAACATATACGGAATCATGTAGTAACCAAAAAGGTGTTAAACAAATCAAAATATATTTTTGATTTTAGATTCTTCAAAGTAGCCACCCTTTGCCTTGATGACAGCTTTGCATTCTCTTGGCATTCCTCTCTCAGATAGAAGAGTAGAGGCCTTTCTAAAGCTTCCTATGCTAAAGTTAGAAGTGGAGATGAAATGTGGACATGCTAAAGTTAGAAGGTTGTTTCTCTCCTCAGGGCTGCAGCAGAGGTATCCATAACAGAGAGAAGTTAGAAGGTTGTTTCTCTCCATAACAGAGAGAAGTTAGAAGGTTGTTTCTCTCCTCAGGGCTGCAGCAGAGGTATCCATAACAGAGAGAAGTTAGAAGGTTGTTTCTCTCCTCAGGGCTGCAGCAGAGGTATCCATAACAGAGAGAAGTTAGAAGGTTGTTTCTCTCCTCAGGGCTGCAGCAGAGGTATCCATAACAGAGAGAAGTTAGAAGGTTGTTTCTCTCCTCAGGGCTGCAGCAGAGGTATCCATAACAGAGGTATCCATAACAGAGAGAAGTTAGAAGGTTGTTTCTCTCCTCAGGGCTGCAGCAGAGGTATCCATAACAGAGAAGTTAGAAGGTTGTTTCTCTCCTCAGGGCTGCAGCAGAGGTATCCATAACAGAGAGAAGTTAGAAGGTTGTTTCTCTCCTCAGGGCTGCAGCAGAGGTATCCATAACAGAGAGAAGTTAGGTTGTTTCTCTCCTCAGGACTGCAGCAGAGGTATCCATAACAGAGAGAAGCCAGCGGAGCCGATCAGGCCAGAAGTGAAGAACTCAGAGGGGAGGAGAGAGAATGGAGCTAAAGCCTCGGGGTGACCCCTGTGTCATCCAGGCTCCTAAACCACTGGAGCTGATACATAGACCGAGGTAACACACACAAACTTACGCACATACACACACAGTTTGTATTTATCCTTAGTGATCACACGTGTGTGTCAAATCAAATCAAATTGTATTGGTCACATACACATGGTTAGCAGATGTTAATGCGAGTGTAGCAAAATGCTTGTGCTTCTAGATCCGACCATGCAGTAATATCTAACTAGTAATCTATCAATTTCACAACAACTACCTTTTACACTCTCTGGAGAAACTCCAGCAGGCGGAGAGCAGGCAGCTTGAGAACACAGGTAGGCTGCTGTAATAATGGACTTTTAACCTGGTTCTGATAGGATTGAGAGGTGGGTGGCTCTTAGGCTCTCTCTCTCTCTATCTCGGACAGGAGGATGTGAATATGGGCACATCCTGTAAGAATGGAGGCTGCTCCAAGGTAGAGTACTACTCCTGTTCAGATCCTCATCATTTCCCAGTGTGTAGAGGTTACCAGGAGGTTACCAGTCAGGGTTCAGAGAGTAGCTCAGTGGTAGAGGGATGAGATGTTTAGGAGGAGTTTGATGATCCTTTTAGTGTGATCTGTTGTTTATGGTGTGTATCCTGGTTTCTCTCGGTTTGCAGTCTTTCTCTGGTCCAGGGAGTAACGAGAAGTGTAAACAACCACTCTGAAGTATCCAACGTCCACGAGGGGTGAGACACAAAAACACTTGATATTCTGATGCTAATATGTCTTCCTCCTGTCTAGTTTGTCTGGATGGATGTGTTGTTGGCCTCTGTTCTGTGCTGTCCCCTGTCTGTCAGGATGAAGTTCTGGAGCTGCTGTAGGAGGAAGACATCAGCCTTTTAACTGTTTCCTGGCCCAGGAGGGCTGCACCACAGGAGGTCACCTCTGGAGGACACCAGATAAGGTCAGGACCCCTTCAGAGTTTAGCTCAGGCACTGACTCAGACAGCCTTAGGTACATACAATCAGAAGTGCCGATGGCCCCCTCTGTATTTTGCTATCTCTCTCTCTCCCTCAACTCTGCCTTTCTCTCTCTCTCTCTACACTCCATCTCTCTCTCTGTGTCTGTCTCCCTCTCCCTCTGTCCATGGGTATGAAGGTAGTACCGTGTAGGTTTGATTGGTACCAGACTGGCAGCCAGGCCATCTTCTCTATCTATGCCAAGAACTCTCTACCAGAGCTCAGCTATGCAGAGTCCAACAGCACCACGGTACACGCCAAACACAGGCCTCTGTGTGATTTACTTAGCTCATTACGCTCTAGCGCCTCCTTGTGGCGGGCCGGGCGCCTGCAGGCTGACCTCGGTCATCAGTTGAACGGTTTTTCCTCCGACACATTGGTGCAGCTGGCTTCCTGGTTACGTGAGCGGGTGTTAAGAAGCGTAGCTTGGCAGGTCATGTTTCAGAGGAAGCATGACTTGACCTTCACCTCTCATGATCCTGTTGGGGAGTTGCAGCGATGAGACAAGATTGTAATAACCAAATTAGGAAGAAAAGGGGGTAAAAAAAGAAACAATTAGATCTCTAATCTCTGATCAAATTACTAAGTAATTTAATAGGATATCTGTGGTATTCATATAATTGACCTCCCTCTCATGTCTCCTAGGTGATATACTGGAGCCAATCACCCGGGCCCATCTGGACCTTCCCTCTCCCACAGACACACACACTGAGAGGGGGAAGGAGAATGGAAAGTGGAATGCATAGAATCAGACAGAGAATGAAATCTAGGACACGGTACATGCTGCTCCCATATGTGTGAATGAACCTGTACCCTGTTGATGGTAGGCTGATAGCAGTATGTATGTCGTATGTACGCAGGCTTTCTATATTTAGCTGTAGAATTACACTGGGCACTAATGACACCTATAACATTCTACTCCGAACGCAGAGACTAAACTTCACTGCATTGAAACACTGTCTGAAGGCAATAACCATAAGATCTTCCTACTACCTCTATCTTCTCACTGAAAAGAGATCCAGGCAGCTATCACCATAGAAACCCTCATCTGGATCTGTAACTAATGGATCAGGATCTGTAATTAATGGATCGGGATCTGTAACTAATGGATCGGGATCTGTAACTAATGGATCGGGATCTGTAACTAATGGATCAGGATCTGTAACTAATGGATCAGGATCTGTAACTAATGGATCGGGATCTGTAACTAATGGATCGGGATCTGTAGCTAATGGATCGGGATCTGTAACTAATGGATCAGGATCTGTAACTAATGGATCGGGATCTGTAACTAATGGATCGGGATCTGTCGCTAATGGATCAGGATCTGTAAACTAATGGATCAGGATCTGTAACTAATGGATCGGGATCTGTAACTAATGGATCGGGATCTGTAGCTAATGGATCGGGATCTGTAACTAATGGATCAGGATCTGTAGCTAATGGATCGGGATCTGTAGCTAATGGATCGGGATCTGTAACTAATGGATCAGGATCTGTAACTAATGGATCAGGATCTGTAACTAATGGATCGGGATCTGTAACTAATGGATCGGGATCTGTAGCTAATGGATCTGGATCTGCAACTAATGGATCGGGATCTGTCACTAATGGATCGGGATCTGTAACTAATGGATCTGGATCTGTAACTAATGGATCGGGATCTGTAACTAATGAGTAATTAGGTACAGCAGTCCTCGACCACACACACACACACACATGCACGCACGCACGCACGCACACACACACACACACGGATCAGTCCTCTTCTTTGTTAAGTGCATTTGAGACTGTGTGTGGCATTTTATTGATTACAGCTGCCTTCCAGCGAATTTAACTGGTCAAACGATGTTCTCTTACCTTATCATTCATTATGGTCGTACTTTAACTGTCTTTGTTTTGGGTTGTTAAATCTGTGATTTAGTTTCACTCTTTGCTATCACACAACGTAATGAAACTCTGCACCTACATTGTAATTACACTGCTCAGGATGGGCTATCTTTATACCAGAGGGATGAAGTTCACAAACCATTACTTCATTAAAAGTCTGTTTTTATTTTCAAAATGGTGCAGTTTTACTAAAAGCAGCCAGATAGCGATGGGAGAGGATGTCGCTTCAGACTACTGGCTCAGATAAAGCATGGAGAGTAAGGCAGGGCTGGTGTGTCTTTCTCAGTTGCTGTGTGTGTGTGTGTGTGTGTGTGTGTGTGTGTGTGTGTGTGTGTGTGTGTGTGTGTGTGTGTGTGTGTGTGTGTGTGTGTGTGTGTGTGTGTGTGTGTGTGTGTGTGTGTGTGAGAGAGAGATCTTTTCGTTAGGCAGGAGGTGTGAGTGTCATGGCGGCAGCTTGGACGGTAAACGCAGCGATGCTGATCTGTCGCCTCACTTCATCCCACGCCTGTTTGGGATTGGCTGTACGCTCGATGTCGAACAGCGCATCATAAATGCCAGGGAAGGACTCGCCAGCATATTTATTATGACTGCTGGGAGCAAAGATCACATGTCTGAAGAGAGGGAAGAGGGTGAGAGAAAATAAAATGGGATTCTAAACTGATCATGAAGACATTACACAGCACTGAGTATGTGCTGTAGCTGGCTCTCACCTGTAGAATGGTCGGCCAGGTAAACCTAGCGGGTCCACGAAGGCTCTCTCCAGGTACATTAGCTGGTCATTGACCATACGTATCTGTATAGGGCTGAGAGAGTAGGGGGAACACACCTGTTAACACACTTCCACCAATAAACATGAAACACACACACACGCTTTCTCTTACTCTGTTCTGTCCAGAGTGGTGAGACGCTCATGGAAATCTCTAGCAGCCACAGTGAAGTTCTCCACCGCAGAGAACAGAGAATCTGGACAAAAACAAATTAGACTTTGTAGGTGACGGGGGATTCAGAATGAGTGTCTTTGTATGTAAACGTGTGTTTTCTCTTACCGAATGATACCCCGTATTTCACAAGAGCATCTGGGTGTTTTCGTCCCAGCTGAGCGATGGTATGGGCGTACTTTGTCAGAGAGCCAGCGTATTGACTGGCATCCAGGGGGAGGAGCTGGGAATCAGCCAATAGGAAGATGAGGCCTCCCCTGACCTGAGCTACGGCTCTGAGCTTCCGGAAGGAAGGGTCGTAGAACCTCTCCACCAACTCAAAGGTCTCATACACACTGTGATACACTGGGTAGCTGCTGTACCGCTCTGTCTTCTACAAAGTAGAATACACACACCGGTTTGTTTGCATGAATAAACATGAATGGTTTTTCTTACTTTAAATGCCCAATGATGACCCCCATATTGGGAGGACCTCTGCAATGTTCTCCTGTCTCCAGGTTCACCCACCCGCCCCCCAGAACAATGTCCCTCTCACCCTGTTCTTGGTGTATCGGGCCCTGCCTGCTGCGATGCCCAGTCGGATAAAATACGCCTCAAAGTCACTGCCTGAACCCAGCTTACTGATCCTAGAGGGAGGGAGGGAGGGAGGGAGGGAGGGAGGGAGGGAGAAACCCACAAGAGGTTGGTTCATAATTTTTTTTTTTTATACACCAAATGAGTCAGTCCGGATAAGAGCATCTGCTAAATGACAAAAATCTAAAATGTAAATAAAATCAATCAGTAAAAGTGCATGTGATCAGAGTGATAAGTCTATTGTGGTTGGTATTGGGTCTGACCGGGGTGCATCGCGGTCATCTGTCCAGTTGTCGCGCTTGTGCCAGCTCTCATACAGAGACAACCCCTCCTCTCCCTCCTCTGGACTGGACACCTACAGAGAGGTATTGGTGTTTCAGTTATAGTCTGGGACTATGTCGGTCTACACTAGAGGTCGGCCGATACCGATACCAATTATTGGAGGACCAAAAAAGCTGATACCGATTAATCGGCCGATTTAAAAAATAAATACAAAAATGTATTTGTAATAATGACAATTACAACAATACTGAATTAACACTTATTTTAACTTAATATAATACATCAATAAAATCAATTTAGCCTCAAGTAGATAATGAAACATGTTCAATTTGGTTTAAATAATGCAAAAACAAAGTGTTGGAGAAGAAAGTAAAAGTGCAATATGTGCCATGTAAGAAAGTTAACGTTTCAGTTCCTTGCTCGAAGCAGCGTTACCAATGCAGAGCAAGGGAAACAACCACCCCAAGGCAGAGCAAGTGAAGTTTGAAATGCTATTAGCGCGCGCTAACTAGCCAGCCATTTCACTTCGGTTACACCAGCCTCATCTCAGGAGTTGATAGGTTTGAGGTCATAAACAGCGCAATGCTTGACGCACAACGAAGAGCTGCTGGCAAAACGCACGAAAGTGCTGTTTGAATGAATGTTTACGCGCCTGCTTCTGCCTACCACCGCTCAGTCAGATACTTAGATACTTGTAAACTTAGTCAGATTATATGCAACGCAGGACACGCTAGATAATATCTAGTAATATCATCAACCATGTGTAGTTAACTAGTGATTATGATTATGATCGTTTTTTATAAGATAAGTTTAATGCTAGCTTGCAACTTATCTTGGCTTACTGCATTTGCGTTACAGGCAGTCTCCTTGTGGAGTACAACGAGAGAGGCAGGTCGTTATTGCGTTGGACTAGTTAACTGTAAGGTTGCAAGATTGGATCCCCCGAGCTGACAAGGTGAAAATCTGTCTTTCTGCCCCTGAATGAGGCAGTTAACCCACCTCTCCAAGGCCGTCATTAAAAATAAAAATGTGTTCTTAACTCACTTGCCAAGTTAAATAAAGATTAAATAAAGGTGTAAAAAAAAAAAATACGGATTTCCGATTGTTATGAAATCGGCCCTAATTAATCGGCCATTCCGATTAATCGGTCGACCTCTAGTCTACACCATGTGAAGGTAAACACCTCTTCTGTTTACTTCTGTATCATGTCCCCTAGTCTTTTGAATGGGCTTGATCAAATTCATGAAAACTCAGTCATTTACAGTACCAGTCAAGTTTGGACACACCTACTCAATCAAGGGTTTTTCTTTATTTAAAAAAACTATTTTCTACATTGTAGAATAATAGTGAAGACATCAAATCTATGAAATAACACAAATGGAATCATGTAGTAACCAATAAAGTGTTAAACAAATCAAAATATATTTGAGATTCTTCAAAGTAGCCACCCTTTGCCTTGATGACAGCTTTTCACACTCTTGGCATTCTCTCAACCAGCTTCATGTAGTAGTCACCTGGAATGCATTTCAATTTAACAGGTGTGCCTTGTTAAAAGTTCAGTTGTGGAATTGCTTTCCTTCTTAATGTGTTTGAGCCAACCAGATGTGTTGTGACAAGGTAGGGGTGGTATACAGAAGATAACCCTATTTGGTAAAAGACCAAGTCCATATTATGGTAAGAATAATGGCAAGAATAGCTCAAATAATCAAAGAGAAAGTACAGTCCATCATTACTTTAAAACATGAAGGTCAGTCATTTCAGAAAATTTTCAGAAAATGTCAAGAACTTTCAATCTTCAAGAATTTTCAATCTTCAAGTGCAGTCGCAAAAACCATCAAGCGCTATGATGAAACTGTCTCTCATGAGGACCACCACAAAAAGGAAGACCCAGAGTTCTCTGCTGCAGAGGATAAGTTCATTAGAGTTACCAGCCTCGGAAATTGCAGCCCAAATAAATACTTCACAGAGTTCAAATAACAGACACAACTCAACATCAACTATTCAGAGGAGACGTGAATCAGACAATCTTTGTCAAATTGCTGCAAAGAAACAACTACAGACAGAAGATAGAAAAGTGTGTGTGCTCATTAGTAGAGGCTTGTCCTGACTGTTTGAGTGTGTAGAATGACCCCAGGATGTCTGGCCACTCAGCCAACAATTGACAGAAACGGACTGGTTCCTCTTGATCGGAGACAGAGTAAAGGTTATATCACGCGCACCAGTAACAGAGATCTTGTTCTGTTTGGAGCCTGTTTCTGGGCCAAAGACTCATGTTCTCTGTGTGTGTGACCAGTACGACCATACATCATCTGGGCCGACAGTCAAAGGCGCTTGCTTGTCCAACTTGGGGGAACCGTTGAGCTACTGTTAGAGGAAGTGTGTATGGAGGGACTTTATTAGTTAAAGGTAGAATTTCCACCACAATATAAAAATTACATTTGTGTTTGTGGATTAATTTTACTTCTGCCAGATGCCTTTTATGAAGTTTGTGTGCCGAAAACCATTCGTTATGTTTTTGCCCATTGAATACCATTCAAAGAGTGTTCAAAAACTACAACGCTACTTCCTGGAAAGAAACGCGCCACAGTGTAATCCTGAAATAGACAGTTGATAGACAGCTGATTTAAGTTTACCTGTTTGGTGATGTCGTACACCAAGGTGTGGAGAGAGGGGGTGCAGTCTATCCTCAATGTGTACATACCTGCAACACACAAAGAAACACACACACACACACACCTGAGTGTCATTTTCACATGTGACAACCCACACAACCCCCCTCCCCCAACACACACACACAAACTCACCCTCTATTGCTGAGTCTGCATTGATGTAAGCCACTGCTCTCTCCTGCAGCACTTTGGCATTTTCCTGTCAAGGAGAAAGAGACAGGACAGACATTTAGATTAGAGTTTAGTCATCTCTGTTACCAGAGCACTACAGTACATGTTTCACCACAACCTCACATAATGTGTGTAGTACCTCAGCCCACTCTGTTGATCCCAGCAGTCCAAACTCCTCTGCATCCCAACTGGCAAATACTATGGACCTCCTGGGCCTCCAGCCTATAGTGAACACACACACACACACACACACACACACACACACACACACACACACACACACACACACACACACACACACACACACACACACACACACACACACACACACACACACACACACACACACACACACACACACACACACACACACACACACACACACACACGCACAAAGTCCATAGAAAACACACACTTGGCAAAATGCATTGAACCTATAAAATATACAGCACTTCTCAGAGTCAAACATAATATGAGGAAACAGGCCTGACAGAACATTCTAGAACAATACAGAGAACTATTCCAGAATGCTACAGTATGGGAACATTGTAGAACAATACAGAGGACTATTCCAGACTGCTACAGTATGGGAACATTCTAGAACAATACAGAGAACTACTCCAGACTGCTACAGCATGGGAACATTCTAGAACAATACAGAGAACTATTCCAGACTGCTACAGTATGGGAACATTCTAGAACAATACAGAGAACTACTCCAGACTACTACAGCATGGGAACATTCTAGAACAATACAGAGAACTATTCCAGACTGCTACAGTATGGGAACATTCTAGGACAATACAGAGAACTATTCCAGACTGCTACAGTATGGGAACATTCTAGAACAATACAGAGAACTATTCCAGACTGCTACAGCATGGGAACATTCTAGAACAATACAGATAACTATTCCAGACTGCTACAGTATGGGAACATTCTAGAACAATACAGAGAACTACTCCAGACTGCTACAGCATGGGAACATTCTAGAACAATACAGAGAACTATTCCAGACTGCTACAGTATGGGAACATTCTAGAACAATACAGAGAACTACTCTAGACTGCTACAGCATGGGAACATTCTAGAACAATACAAATAACTATTCCAGACTGCTACAGTATGGGAACATTCTAGAACAATACAGAGAACTATTCCAGACTGCTACAGCATGGGACCAGTCATTCATACAGAGTTTTGCGTTGAGATTACACCTGTGTCTGCTGTTTTATGTCTTTATGATGCAGCTGTAGTCATAAAGACTTGTCTCAGTACATAGTGGTCTGTGTGTGTGTGTTTTTAAATGCATGTGTGTGTTAATCTGACCCCCCCCACACACCTTTTCTGAGCAGTTTCCCGACGCTCCTTACACTCTCGTGCACCACGGCAGCTCCCGTTACCGGGTCGATCCCCCCGAACACCCAGGCATCCCGGTGGCCCCCCAGGATCACATAGCGGTCTGCCAACAACGGAGAGAGGAGGGGGGTCACAATCATCATCTACGGTGATCCTAATTCTGTTGTGAATCAAGTGTTGTGCCATTTGAAACAAAACAGTGATGATAGTTGTTGGTGTTGAGTTGTGTAGAGGAAGCTCCAGACTGTGTACAGCCAGCTCTGAACTGTCTCCCAACGTCCTGTCCCCTGGCTTCCATAAACGCGGTCAACAGGCCCTTACTAGAACATTCAGAGAAGGCTATGGGAAGTGGTACCTGGCTCCACGGCCCCTCGTAACCTCCCGATGACGTTGTATATCCGGGTCACCTGGTTGTTGGTGTGGATGTTCATACGCACCTTCCTGAGAACCACAGAGAGGAGTCAGAGACAGAGAGGAGACAGAGACAGAGAGGAGACAGAGACAGAGAGGAGACAGAGACAGAGAGGAGACAGAGACAGAGAGGAGACAGAGACAGAGAGGAGACAGAGACAGCGAGGAAACAGAGACAGAGAGGAGACAGAAACAGAGACAGAGAGGAGACAGAAACAGAGACAGAGAGGAGACAGAAACAGAGACAGAGAGGAGACAGAAACAGAGAGGAGACAGAGAGGAGACAGAAACAGAGACAGAGAGGAGACAGAAACAGAGAGGAGACAGAGAGGAGACAGAAACAGAGAGGAGACAGAGAGGAGACAGAAACAGAGACAGAGAGGAGACAGAAACAGAGAGGAGACAGAGAGGAAACAGAAACAGAGACAGAGAGGAGACAGAAACAGAGAGGAGACAGAGAGGAGACAGAAACAGAGACAGAGAGGAGACAGAAACAGAGACAGAGAGGAGACAGAAACAGAGAGGAGACAGAGAGGAGACCGAGAGGAGACAGAAACAGAGAGGAGACAGAAACAGAGACAGAGAGGACAGAAACAGAAACAGAGAGGAGACCGAGAGGAGACAGAAACAGAGAGGAGACAGAGAGGAGACAGAAACAGAGAGGAGACAGAGAGGAGACAGAAACAGAGAGGAGACAGAGAGGAGACAGAAACAGAGACAGAGAGGAGACAGAAACAGAGACAGAGAGGAGACAGAAACAGAGAGGAGACAGAGAGGAGACAGAAACAGAGAGGAGACAGAGAGGAGACAGAAACAGAGACAGAGAGGAGACAGAAACAGAGAGGAGACAGAGAGGAGACCGAAACAGAGAGAAAACAGACAGGGAGGAGACAGAGAGGAGACAGAAACAGAGAGAAAACAGACAGGGAGGAGACAGAGAGGAGACAGAAACAGAGAGAAAACAGACAGGGAGGAGACAGAGAGGAGACAGAAACAGAGAGGAGACAGAGAGGAGACAGAAACAGAGAGGAGACAGAGACTCTACATTGTTGTTGTTTCAGTAATCCCAATTCTCCTCCACTGTTGTTGATGGGAACAAAGAGAGCCCCTCCCTCACCACCCTCCCTCACCCCTAGCCTCTGATCCTGTTCTCTTGCCAACTCCTTATGGAATCATCATGCAGAACATGTTTGTCTTGACAATGACAATGGTGTAGGCAAAAGCACAAACAGAACTGGGAGCAGGCTACCTCAGTCCCACTCGTTGTGTGAAAATGTGTGTGTGTGTCAATCTCTCTCTCACAGAATACA
>NC_060185.1:16644681-16667181 GCF_021184085.1 Oncorhynchus gorbuscha
AAAGCAAGAGAGAGAGAGTGAGACAAAGAGAGAGAGGGAGAGAGAGAGAAAGCAAGAGAGAAAGAGAGAGAGAGAGTGAGACAAAGAGAGAGAGGGAGAGAGAGAGAAAGCAAGAGAGAAAGAGAGACAGAGAGAGAGAGAGAAAGAGAGTGAGAAAGAGAGAGAGGGAGAGAGAGAGAAAGCAAGAGAGAGAGAGAAAGAGAGAGAGAGAGAGAGAGAGAGAGAGAGAGAGAGAGAGAGAGAGAGAGTGAGACAAAGAGATAGAGGGAGAGAGAGAGAAAGCAAGAGAGAGAGAGAAAGAGAGAGAGAGAGAGAAAGAGCGAGAAAGAGAGACAGAGAGGTGTAGAAACAGAGAGATGTAGAAACAGAGAGGAAGGGGTCCCTTGTGGCTCAGTTGGTAGATCATGGCACTTGCAACACCAGAATTGTGGGTTTGATTCCCACGCGGGACCAGTATGGAAAAGTAGAAATGTGTGCACTCACTACTGTAAGTCACTTTGGTTAAGAGTGTCTGCTAAATGACTGAAATGTCAGAAGAGGACGAGAGGGGGGAGGAGGATTGAGGAATAATAGTCCTAGGGGTGTTTCCTAGGTGTGTCCTAGGTGTGACCTAGGTGTGTCCTAGGTGTGTCCTAGGTATGTCCTGGGTGTGTCCTAGGTGTGTCCTAGGTGTGTCCTAGGTGTGTCCTAGGTATGTCCTAGGTGTGTCCTAGGTGTGTCCTGGGTGTGTCCTAGGTATGTCCTAGGTGTGTCCTAGGTGTGTCCTGGGTGTTTCCTAGGTATGTCCTAGGTATGTCCTAGGTATGCCCTAGGTGTGCCCTAGGTGTGTCCTAGGTGTGTCCTAGGTGTGTCCTAGGTGTGCCCTAGGTGTGTCCTAGGTGTCCTAGGTGTGTCCTAGGTGTGTCCTAGGTGTGTCCTAGGTGTGTCCTAGGTGTGTCCTAGGTGTGTCCTAGGTATGCCCTAGGTGTGTCCTAGGTGTGCCCTAGGTGTGTCCTAGGTGTGCCCTAGGTGTGTCCTAGGTGTGTCCTAGGTGTGTCCTAGGTGTGTCCTAGGTGTGTCCTAGGTGTGTCCTAGGTGTGTCCTAGGTGTGTCCTAGGTGTGTCCTGGGTGTGTCCTGGGTGTGTCCTAGGTATGTCCTAGGTGTGTCCTAGGTGTGTCCTGGGTGTGTCCTAGGTGTGTCCTAGGTGTGTCCTAGGTGTGTCCTAGGTGTGTCCTGGGTATGTCCTGGGTGTGTCCTAGGTGTGTCCTAGGTATGTCCTAGGTGTGTCCTAGGTGTGTCCTGGGTGTTTCCTAGGTGTGTCCTAGGTGTGTCCTAGGTGTGTCCTAGGTGTATCCTAGGTGTGTCCTAGGTGTGTCCTAGGTGTGTCCTAGGTGTGTCCTAGGTGTTTCCTAGGTGTGTCCTAGGTGTGTCCTAGGTGTGTCCTAGGTGTGTCCTGGGTGTTTCCTAGGTGTGTCCTAGGTGTGTCCTAGGTGTGTCCTAGGTGTGTCCTAGGTGTGTCCTAGGTGTGTCCTAGGTGTGTGGTGGAGGAACAGGGTTCTAGAATTGTGTACCTCAGATGATCTCTGATGTTCTCTGGTCGCATCTCATCCAGGAACTCTCTCAGGTGACGTCTGGACCCTGCATCATGGCTTGTGTCTGTGCTGGTGGGCCTTGCAAACCAGCCTGGTTTGCACACACACAGGCATGTTATGTTATATTAACTAACACACCACCCTGACTGACAGACTTAACACACCCACACTGACAGATAGACAGATTCAGTATCACTCTCCCTGTAAATCAAATTAAAGTGTATTATTCATAGGCACAGGATACATGATACATGATGAATGAAATGAAATTAAACTGTGCAATGAAATGCTGCGCACGTCCTCAACACTGCAATAAATCATAAACAAGCAGTAAGACTACAGCAGTCACAATAACACTGTCAATAATAACACTGTCAATAATAACACAATAACACTGTCAATAATAACACTGTCAATAATAACACAATAACACTGTCAATAATAACACTGTCAATAATAACACAATAACACTGTCAATAATAACACTGTCAATAATAACACAATAACACTGTCAATAATAACACAATGACACTGTCAATAATAACACAATAACACTGTCAATAATAACACAATGACACTGTCAATAATAACACAATAACACTGTCAATAATAACACAATAACACTGTCAATAATAACACAATAACACTGTCAATAATAACACAATGACACTGTCAATAATAACACTGTCAATAATAACACAATAACACTGTCAATAATAACACAACAACACTGTCAATAATAACACAATAACACTGTCAATAATAACACAATAACACTGTCAATAATAACACAATAACACTGTCAATAATAACACAATAACACTGTCAATAATAACACAATGACATTATCAGTAATAACACAATAACACTGTTAATAATAACAAAGTATACACAAAGTAGACAAAGTATTTGAAAAAGAAAGTAATAAAAAAAGATGGACATTTTGTAAAATGTACAGAATGTATTGTGAATACGACTCAGTGTTATAGACGAGTAGTAAAGAGAATAGTGGAGCAACAGTAGTATTTATAATGAACACAGACAGCAGTGGTGTGTGTGTGTGTGTGTGTGTGTGTGTGTGTGTGTGTGTGTGTGTGTGTGTGTGTGTGTGTGTGTGTGTGTGTGTGTGTGTGTGTGTGTGTGTGTGTGTGTGTGTGTGTGTGTGTGTGTGTGTGTGTATGTGTATGTGTATGTGTGTGTGTGTGTGTGTGTGTGTGTGTGTGTGTGTGTGTGTGTGTGTGTGTGTGTGTGTGTGTGTGTGTGTGTGTGTGTGTGTGTGTGTGTGTGTGTGTGTGTGTGTGTGTGTGTGTGTGTGTGTGTGTGAAGTAGGAATGCAGACAGTCTGTGCAAATAGTCAGGTGGACGACAGGTCCACTACCGTTTCAAAAGTTTGGGGTCACTTAGAAATGTCCTTGTTTTTGAAACAACGTCAACAGTGAAGAGGCGACTCGGATGCTTAGCTAACACAACGTGCAATTGGAATACAGGAGTGATGGTTGCTGGTAATGGGCCACGGTATGCCTATGTAGATATTCCATAAAAAATCTGCCGTTTCCAGCTACAATAGTCGCTCACAACATTAACAATGTCTACACTGTTTTTCTGATCAATTTGAGGTTATCTTAATGGCCAGAAAATGTGGTTTTCTTTCAAAAACAAGGACATTTCTAAGTGACCCCAAACTTCTGAGCGGTAGTGTTTGTGCAGGTGGACAGCTTGCACATACACAGTTAAATACAGTTGTGTGGCCTGAAGGTAGAAACGGTCTCTGAGCCTGTTGGTCCGGGGCCTGATGCTCCAATAGGTTACCTACTATAGCTGTTTCAAGGTCAATACACCACGCCAGAGAAATTCTGTTATTGCGTAACACCTTACTGTAGTAATTTAGCTTTTAGTGTGTGTGTGTCTGTCATGTGTTATGACCCTAGTAACAGAGAAGGTAGAAAGGACAGCATATGTGAACTGTGCTTGTCGAGTAGTAGACTCTAGCATAACTGTGAAAGTCTGACACACACACACAATCACACACATTCATGAAGTGGATAATTGTTCATTCCTGTCTTTTCCAAAATACATGTACAGTTGAAGTGGGAAGTTTACATACACTTAGGTTGGAGTCATTAAAACTAGTTTACATACACTTAGGTTGGAGTCATTAAAACTAGTTTACATACACTTAGGTTGGAGTCATTAAAACTAGTTTACATACACTTAGGTTGGAGTCATTAAAACTAGTTTACATACACTTAGGTTGGAGTCATTAAAACTAGTTTACATACACTTAGGTTGGAGTCATTAAAACTAGTTTACATACACTTAGGTTGGAGTCATTAAAACTAGTTTACATACACTTAGGTTGGAGTCATTAAAACTAGTTTACATCTGCTTAGGTTGGAGTCATTAAAACTAGTTTACAAACACTTAGGTTGGAGTCATTAAAACTAGTTTACAGACACTTAGGTTGGAGTCATTAAAACTAGTTTACATCCACTTAGGTTGGAGTCATTAAAACTAGTTTACATACACTTAGGTTGGAGTCATTAAAACTAGTTTACATACACTTAGGTTGGAGTCATTAAAACTAGTTTACATACACTTAGGTTGGAGTCATTAAAACTAGTTTACATACACTTAGGTTGGAGTCATTAAAACTAGTTTACATACACTTAGGTTGGAGTCATTAAAACTAGTTTACATACACTTAGGTTGGAGTCATTAAAACTAGTTTACATACACATAGGTTGGAGTCATTAAAACTAGTTTACATACACTTAGGTTGGAGTCATTAAAACTAGTTTACATACACTTAGGTTGGAGTCATTAAAACTAGTTTACATACACTTAGGTTGGAGTCATTAAAACTAGTTTACATACACTTAGGTTGGAGTCATTAAAACTTGTACTTCTCCTGTCCTATTCGGTGTCCTGTGTAAATCTAAGTGTGCGTTCTCTAATTCTCTCCTTCTCTCTTTCTTTCTCTCTCTCGGAGGACCTGAGCCCTAGAACCATGCCCCAGGACTACCTGACATGATGACTCCTTGCTGTCCCCAGTCCACCTGGCCATGCTGCTGCTCCAGTTTCAACTGGCCTGGGCCCTAGGACCATGTCCCAGGACTACCTGACATGAGGACTCCTTGCTGTCCCCAGTCCACCTGGCCATGCTCCTGCTCCAGTTTCAACTGTTCTGCCTTACTATTATTCAACCATGCTGGTCATTTATGAACATTTGAACATCTTGGCCACGTTCTGTTATAATCTCCACCTGGCACAGCCAGAAGAGGACTGGCCACCCCACATATGCTCTCTCTAATTCTCTCTTTCTTTCTCTCTCTCGGAGGACCTGAGCCCTAGGACCGTGCCCCAGGACTACCTGACATGATGGCTCCTTGCTGTCCCCAGTCCATCTGACTGTGCTGCTGCTCCAGTTTCAACTGTTCTGCCTTATTATTATTTGACCATGCTGGTCATTTATGAACATTTGAACATCTTGGTCATGTTCTGTTATAATCTCTACCCGGCACAGCCAGAAGAGGACTGGCCACCCCACATAGCCCGGTTCCTCTCTAGGTTTCTTCCTAGGTTTTGGCCTTTCTAGGGAGTTTTTCCTAGCCACCGTGCTTTTACACCTGCATTGTTTGCTGTTTGGGGTTTTAGGCTGGGTTTCTGTACAGCACTTTGAGATATCAGCTGATGTACGAAGGGCTATATAAATAAATTTGATTTGATTTGATTTGATTTGTTTTTCAACCACTTAGGTTGGAGTCATTAAAACTTGTTTTTCAACCACTCCACAAATTTCTTGTTAACAAACGATAGTTTTGGCAAGTCTGTTAGGACATCTACTTTTTTTCCAATAATTGTTTACAGACAGATTATGTCACCTATAATTCACTGTATCACAATTACAGAGGGTCAGAAGATTACATGCACTCATTTGACTGGGCCTTTAAACAGCTTGGAAAATTCCAGAAAATATCTTTAGAAGCTTCTGATAGGCTAATTAAGTTGAGTCAATTGGAGGTGTACCTGTGGATGTATTTCAAGGCCAACCTTCAAACTCAGTGCCTCTTTGTTTGACATCATGGGGAAATCTAAATAAATCATTCAAGACCTCAGAAGAAAAATTGTAGACCTCCACAAGTCTGGTTCATTCTTGGGAGCAATTTCCAAATGCCTGAAGATACCACGTTCATCTGTACAAACAATATTATGCAAGTATAACCACCATGGACCACATAGCCGTCATACCGCTTGGGGAAGGAGAAGCGTTCTGTCTCCTAGAGATGAACGTACTTTAGTGCGAAAAAAGTGCTAATCAATCCAAGAACAACAGCAAAAGACCCTGTGAAGATGTTGGAGGAAACAGGTACAAAAGTATCTATATCCACAGTAAAACAAGTCCTATATCGACATAACCTGAAAGGCCACTCAGCAAGGAAGAAGCCACTGCTCCAAAACCGCCATAAAAAAGCCAGACTACGGTTTGCAACTGCATATGGGGACAAAGATCGTACTTTTTAGAGAAATGTCCTCTGGTCTGATGAAACAAAAATAGAACTTTTTGGCCATAATGACCATCGTTATGTTTGGCTTAAATGGCTTAAGGACAACAAAGTCAAGGTATTGGAGTGGCCATCACAAAGCCCTGACCTCAATCCCATACAAAATTTGTGGGAAGAACTGATAAATTGGTTGTGAGCAAGGAGGCCTACAATCCTGACTTGGTTACACCAGTTCTGTCAGGAGGAATTGGCCAAAATGCACCCAAAGTATTGTGGGAAGATTGTGGAAGGCTACACGTAACCTTTGACCCAAGTTAAACAATTTAATAATAATATATGCCATTTAGCAGACGATTTTATCCAAAGCGACTTACAGTCATGTGTGCATACATTCTACGTATGGGTGGTTCCGGGGATCGAACCCACTACCCTGGCGTTACAAGCACCATGCTCTACCAACTGAGCTACAGAAGGACCAATTTTTAAAGGCAATGCTACCAAATACTAATTGAGTGTGTGTAAACTTCTGACCCACTGGGAATGTGATGAAAGAAATAAAAGCTTAAATAAATCCTTCTCTCTACCATTATTCTGACATGTCACATTCTTAAAATAAAGTGGTGATCCCAACTGACCTATGACAGGGAATTTTTTAATAGGATTAAATGTCAGGAATTGTGAAAAACTGAGTTTAAATGTATTTGGCTAAGGTGTATGTAAACTTCCCAACTTCAACTGTAGGTCACAGTTCATCTCAGAGCTGACTGAGGAATGTAGTAACATATGGTCACTTGTATGCGTTTATCCAACTCTACTATGTTGATTCCTCAATAGAGGAACGTGTTATTTGACAAGACAATAAGCGTTTTTGTAACCCTGTGTTAAGACTACTTTTTCGTATTCAGACTGTTAGTAGAAACACACTGCGATTTCAGACGTTTGAAAAGATGCTTTGCGAACTATAACATTCCTTTCTCCGGGCTCGCCAAAAAATAAAACAATTGCCTCAGACAGATGCATATTATAGTTATTATACTTGGCATTATTACAAACTTCAATATGAAATGCAAAAGTAACACAAGGTTACAATACCACTACCACTATCATTCACCGTAAAAGGAAACTTTAACTTCCTAAAATGTGTTTAACTTATGGATAATCAGCGCCTAAAATGTCATTATAACTCACCTATTATAAACCCGGTCAGGAAAAACAACGTTATAACGATGAGCCAACATATCCACTGCACGAGCCTGCTTTCGGTTTTCATTGTCCCGCTTGGTAACACTCCGACGCACCGCCGCTTTCAACAAGACAATGGAGTGCATGTGTGTGAAAAGCAAAGAGAGAGAGAAAGAGAGAGAGAAAGAGAGAGAGAAAGAGAGAGAGAGAGAGAGAGAGAGAGAGAGAGAGAGAGAGAGAGAGAGAGGAGGGGGGGGACAGTCAAAAGTGTCCAAGAGAGAATATACAGAGCGAGAGTAGAAAGGGGTGGAGGAGAGTGGAGAGTTTACTGCAGTAGGCCTATATCTACAACTATAAATGACATTTTCAGCTTAATTATCATATAATTACCTCGTTTGTCTGAGTTTCTCGTAGTTTATATAAATAGTTCTGTGACATATTCCCACACTCTTGTGCAGCCTGCGGTCGCGCTTGACCCCTTGAGCCCAGTCCGGCCCCTGCGCAGCTCCAGGACAGCTGCGTGCAGCCTGTGCCTCTTTCATGCGGTGGGCTCGAGTGTGAAGCTCTGGAATGTGCGCTGGGGAAACGTTCCAAGAGTGACACTCAGTCAGCAGCAGGCACAGACCTGATTCAGACTTCTGCCTGCCTAACCTAACGTAGCAGTCGTAAAATTACACAGGTGAGTAGTAGGTGCAACGGTGTCTGCCTGTAGTATGTGTGCGCACAATTGCCTCTGCAAAAAGGTCTCGACCTTCATGGCACAGGTCTGAGTAGGCTATATATAAGCCTGTAGACTCGTGCACAGTTTCTGGTTCAAGCCCCGCCATAGCTGTACACCCATGCTAGTGATTTATAGTGGTGATTGTGAACAACAGATAAAAATGACACTGTCAACTTATTTTTGGGTGCGATTGGTGGCAATCTATCTATTGCAGTGGGGGTTATGGCCACAGTGAGGCACTAGTAGCCTATTGCCTAAACTAGACCGAACCCATTTTTCAAAAGCAGGCAAGGGCGGAACAGTGGAGAGGACTCGAGTAAAAACAATTGAGATTCTCCCACTGTCTTATTGTAGACTCCTATAATGAAGAAACTTTCCTATTTTGCTGTCTCTTAAAATGATTATTTGACCAAAAAAAAGGTGATAATTACATAAGCTTCAGGATAGCAACACTGTCATTAAATAACTGTTTGCTCTTTAATGTTTCCAATTCAAAAGGCTATATCCTCTTCTAGGCTTTTCTGTCTGTGTTTTATCTAGGCTAGTTATCATTCATTTGGGAGGCTACGTTGTTACCTATAGTTTACTCTTTCGGGGAACGGGGAGGCGCAAATGTCCAGGCCTGCTCTACAATAACCTACCGTTTTTTTCATGTTGCTTTCACCGCAGACACAACAGCGGAGACTGAAGTACCGTGGAAAACTACCCACACGACCATGGAGTGCCGTGGCGCCCTCACCCGTTAGAAAAAGAGAAAGACGGGTGAGAGAGAGAGAGAGAGAGAGAGAGAGAGAGAGAGAGAGAGAGAGAGAGAGAGAGAGAGAGAGAGAGAGAGAGAGAGAGAGAGAGAGAGAGGAGAGGAGAAAACGACCAGCCGGTTCGCCGGTGCTAAAACATTCCACGCTGTGCACAAGGACACCGGGACAGAAATGCCCCCCAAAGACATGCGAGACATTAGAGTGCCAGTTTATCGGGAGTGATCCGCAAAGAGACGGGTTTGTGTCACTCACTGGTAGGAGGAGATTCGGAGTCAAACAAAAGGGATTGATTTTCCATAAGCTCCCAAACTGGAAAACTTTGCGGCGGTCGGTGAGGCTGAAACATGGCTTTGTCAGCGCGGAGTTGGGTCGCGAACGAGGGAGGAAAACACCTGGTTCTGGTAAGAATAGTACAACCTAATCACGAGACAAAACTTGTATTACAGTATTACACTGTTCTTTACATGTTTTTACTATTGCAAAGGAAAGTAACTGAGTGGAGCTGTTGCAATTTACAATCTCGATCCTAACTGGAAATTGGAAAGCAGCCTAACTAACACTTGAACAGAGTGCTGTGGTCATTGGATGTTGTCATCATCAATCATTATCAATAATCATATTCATCATCATCATCTTCATCACCACCACTGACATCTTGTTTGTGTGTGTGCGCATGTGTGTGTGTGTGTGTGTTAGGTGCTGTGGCTGGGTGCTAACACCTTGGTGTTTATGAGGACGTTCCTATTGTACTACTGTGGGCAGCAGTACCACTACCTCCATCAGATGCTCGGGGTAAGACGCCAGTCCAGCTCACTGCTATTGTACCGTGATCACAGAACAGAATGTATGGCGGGGATCATCAACTAGATACAGCTTCTTGAGTGGATGGTCGGGGGCCGTAACATCACTACAAATCACTTGTAGACTGCAGATAGACTGCAAAAAGCCCAAACAGATATAATATTTGACTAAAACATAATCATTTCAAACCTTGCTTCCATTTGTATATGATCACGTGTCTCTCTATTATGCAGGGGAACACTTGGGAACAGGTTGCACAAATTAAAATCACTTGGAGCTGATTTCTTGGATTTTGAAAAATATTTTTGCTTAGAAAACTTGGGGGCCAAATAAAACTACAAGTGGGCCAATTTTGTCCCTCGGGCCATCGTTTTGGGAACTCCTGGTGTATGGGATGTGTGTATGTACTGTATGTAACACCCATACACACAAACGTCTCCTTTATTTAGGGGGTTCCTATTCAGTGATATTTATATTAAGACACTGGATGGAGCCCAGCGACTCGGTGACATTCAGTTGACGCTCTGTGAGCATGGTGTATTTGTTGTCACAAGTCACTGTGGCTCGCCGGTTTAGGCCACTAAAACAGCTACTTGTCATTCACAATCAAACAAGTGCCATTTAAGTGCTTTGAGACTTATTTTCTTGACTGTTTGGTCTATTGGCCTCTACCGCTAATATAAATGTTTTTATTGAAATATAACTCTGATGTTCTTGTTATACGTTGCATACAGTTACCATTCCACAGCTGAACCTGGTCTAAAAGAGCATTAAGGCAGACTGTCAGGATCCTTAGCCCTAGCTCAGTGACACTGGTACCAGTGGTCATAACCTAGGGCCAGGAGATGTTCCTGACTACATGACCTGACCAGGAACAACTCTAGTGCAAAACACATATGGAGGTTCTATCTAAAAGACAGTAACTCCCCCACACACCTCTGGCAGGCTATCTGTATGAAGTAGGTGAGCCCTTCATACACTTCTCATACTTCAAGAAGGGCAAGTGTGGGCACGCCACTGGTCTCTGAATGAATTCCTGGGTAGCAGCTTTACACACGTGTGAGAGAGACACAAAGAGAGAGAGAGAGAGAGAGAGAGAGAGAGAGAGAGAGAGAGAGAGCAATAGAGAGCGAGGCAGAGAGAGAGCCAGAGAGACTGAGGCAGAGACAGGCAGAGAAACTGAGGCAGAGGAACTGAGGCAGAGAGACTGAGAGAGAGAGGCAGAGAAAGAAGCAGAGCGAGAGAGACAGAGAGAGGCAGATAGAGAGAAAAACAAAGAACAAACAGCAAAAACACATACATGATCAATTAAACAGTTTAGAGTCGGTTATTAGGGATTTCACATGACTGGGAATTCAGATATGCGTCTGTTGGTCACAGAAACCTTTAAAAAACAGGCAGAGGCGTGGATCAGAAAACCAGTCAGTATCTGGTGTGACCACCATATGCCTCATGCAGCGCGACACATCTCTTTCGCCTATAGTTGATCAGGCTGTTGATTGTGGCCTGTGGAATGTTGTCCCACTCCTCCAAAATGGCTGTGTGAAGTTGCTGGATTTTGGCGGGAACTGGAACACGCTATCGTACACGTTGATCCAGGGCATCACAAACATGCTCAACGGATGACATGTCTGGTGAATATGCAGGCCATGGAAGAACTGGGATATTTTCAGCTTCCAGGAATTGTGTACATGTCCTTGCGACATGGGTCTGTGCATTATCATGCTGAAACATGAGGTGATGGTAGCAGATGAATGACACAACAATAGTCCTCAGGATCTCGTCACATTCTCTGGCAACAGATCTGGTGGTCATTCCTGCAGTCAGCATGCCAATTGCACTCTCCCTCGACTTGAGACATCTGTGGCATTGTGTTGTGTGACAAAACTGCACATTTTAGAGTGGCCTTTATTATTGTCCCCAGCACAAGGTGCATCTGTATAATGATCATGCTGTTTCATCAGCTTCTTGATATGCCACACCTGTCAGGTGAATGGATTATCTTGGCAAAGGAGAAATGCTCACTAACAGGGATGTAAACACATTTGTGCACAAAATTTGAGAGAAATAAACCTTTTGTGCGTATGGACCATGTCTGGGATCTTTTATTTCAGCTGTTGAAACATGGGACCAGCACTTTACATGTTGCATTAATATTTTTGTTCAGTATGAACTACAGGACAAAATACAAACCCTTCAACCCAAAAAGGCCTGTGGTGTTGATGGTATCCTAAATGATATGATAAAATACCTTCCCTAATACATGGAACCAAGCACTGATGACCCCAATCCACAAAAGTGGAGACAAATTTGACCCCAATAACTCCCGTTGGATATGCGTCACTAGCAACTTTGGGAATATCCTCTGCATGATCATTAACGTTAACAGCAGAAAACAATGTCCTGGGAAAATGTTGGCTTTCTACCACATTACCCTACGACAGACCACATACAGTTGAAGTTGGAAGTTTACATACACCTTAGCCAAATACATTTAATTTTTTCACAATTCCTGACATTTAATCCTAGTAAAAATTCCCTGTCTTAGATCAGTTAGGATCACCACTTTATTTTAAGAATGTGAAATGTCAAAATAATAGTAGAGAGAAGGATTTATTTCAGCTTTTATTTCTTTCATCACATTCCCAGTGGGTCAGAAGTTTACACACACTCAATTAGTATTTGGTAGCATTGCCTTTAAATTGTTTAACTTGGGTCAAAGGTTACGTGTAGCCTTCCACAAGCTTCCCACAATACGTTGGGTGCATTTTGGCCCATTCCCCCTGACAGAGCTGGTGTAACTGAGTCAGGTTTGTAGGCCTCCTTGCTCGCACACACTTTTTCCGTTCTACCCACAAATGTTCTATAGGATTGAGGTCAGGGCTTTGTGATGGCCACTCCAATACCTTGACTTTGTTGTCCTTAAGCCATATCTTTGGAAGTATACTTGGGGTCATTGTCCATTTGGAAGACCCATTTGCGACCCATTTGCATTTGCGACCAAGCTTTAACTTCCTGACTGATGTCTTGAGATGCTGCTTGAGATGCTGCTTCAATTTATCCACATACTTTTCCATCCTCATGACGCCATCTCTTTTGTGAAGTGCACCAGTCTCCCCTGCAGCAAAGCACCCCCACAACATGATGCTGCCACCCCTGTGCTTCACGGTTGGGATGGTGTTCTTCAGGCTTGCAAGCCTCCCCCATTTTCCTCCAAACATAACGATGGTCATTATGGACAAACAGTTCTATATTTGTTTCATCAGACCAGAGGACATTTCTCCAAAAAGTATGATCTTTGTCCTCATGTGCATTTGCAAACCGTAGTCTCACTTTTTTATGGTGGTTTTGGAGCAGTGGCTTCTTCCTTGCTGAGCGGCCTTTCAGGTTATGTCGATACAGGACTCGTTTTACTGTGGATATAGATACTTTTGTACCTGTTTCCTCCAGCATCTTCACATGGTTATTTGCTGTTGTTCTGGGATTGATTTGCACTTTTCGCACCAAAGTACGTTCATCTCTCGGAGACAGAATGCGTCTCCTTCCTGAGTGGTATGATGGCTGTGTGGTCCCATGGTGTTTATACTTGCGTTCTATTGTTTGTACATGGACGTGGTACCTTCAGGCATTTGGAAATTGCTCCCAAGGATGAACCAGACTTGTGGAGGTCTACAATTTTTTTTCTGAGGTCTTGGCTGATTTCTTTTGATTTTCCCATGATGTCAAGCAAAGAGGCACTGAGTTTGAAGGTAGTCCTTGAAATACATCCACAGGTACACCTCCAATTGACTCAAATTATGTAAATTAGCCTGTCAGAAGCTTCTAAAGCCATGACATCATTTTCTGGAATTTTCCAAGCTGCTTAGAGGCACAGTGTATGTAGACTTCTGACCCACTGGAATTGTGATACAGTGAATTATAAATTAAATAATCTGTTTGTAAACATTTTGGAAAAATGACTTGTGTCATGCACAAAGTAGATGTCCTAACCGACTTGCCAAAACTATAGTTTGTTAACGAGAAATTTGTGGAGTGGTTGAAAAACAAGTTTTATTGACTCCAACCTAAGTGTATGTAAACTTCCAACTTCAACTGTACATACTTTCTTTTAGAATATACCTTTATTATTCCCCTCAAACCCACCACCCCTCCCTCAATTGGAGTAAACTAATAAACAATTACACTTCGGCTTCTACCTTGAGTTTATACATATTATACCAGATACAATCTATTTACAATAGTTATATTTTGTTTGTTTTTAGTTCTTCCTATTTTTCTGATGTCCATCCAGTTTGATTTCTATTTGTAACTGTGCTATTTCACAACATTTCTGAACCTATATACATTTTACAGACCCCTTATGTTTTACATTGGTTATCTTGTTGTTATTAGTCCCACCCTTCAGCTCCATTCAACCCCTCCCATCTGTGTCCTATGTTAGTTTGTTGGTGATGTGGACATCCGACGAGTGTCAGAGCCGGTGTAGTACGATGCGATCTTAGTCCTGTATTGATGCTTTGCCTGTTTGATGGTTAGTCGGAGGGCATAGCGGGATTTCTTATAAGCTTCCCACTCCTTGAAAGCAGCAGCTATAGCCTTTAGCTCAGTACTGAAGTTGCCTGTATTCCATGGCTTCTGGGTGGGGTATGTACGTACAGTCACTGTGGGGACGGCGTCATCGATGTACTTATTGATAAAGCCAGTGACTGATGTGGTGTATTCCTCAATGCCATCGGAAGAATCCCAGAATATATTCCAGTCTGTGGTCGCAAAACAGTCCTGTAGTTTAGTAACTGTTTCATCTGACCACTTTTTTATAGACAGAGTCACTGGTGCTTTCTGGTTTAATTTAGCTTGTAAGCAGGAATCAGGAGGATAGAATTATGGTCAGATTTGCCAAATGGAGGGTGAGGGAGAGCTTTGTATGTCTCTGTGTGTGGAGTAAAGCTGGTCCACAGTTTTTGTTCTCCCCTGGTTGCACATTTAACATGCTGATAGAAATTTGTAAGACGGATTTAATTTTCCCTGTGTTAAAGTCCACGAACACTAGGAGCGCTGCCTGTGGTTTTCCTGTTTGCTAAAGGCGGTAGACAACTTATTGAGTGCTGTTTTAGTGCCAGCATCAAACTGTGGTGGTATGTAGACAGCTACAATAAATACAGATGAAAACTCTCTCTGTAGATAGTGTGGTCTACAGCTTATCATGAGATACTCTACCTCAGGTGAGCAAAACCTTGAGACTTCCTTAGATATCGTGCACCAGCTGTTATCTGCAAAAATACAAAGCCCTCTGCCCCTTGTCCTACCAGACGCAGCTGTCCTGTCCTGCCAATACAACTTATAACCAACCAGCTGTATGTTGATAGTGTCGTCATTCAGCCACGTCTCCGTGAAGCATAAGATATTACAGTTTTGAATGGCCCGTTGGTAGTTTAATCTTCCGTGTCGGTCATCTATTTTATTTTCCAAAGATTGAGCGTTTGCTAGCAGAATCGAAGGAAGTGGGGGTTTATTCGATTGCCTACGAATTCTCAGAAGGCAGCCCGCCCTTTGACCCCTTTTTCTCCGTCGTCTCTTCACGCAAATGACGATAATCTGGGCCTGTTCCCGGGAAAGCAGTATGTCGTTCACGTCGGGCTCGTCAGACTCGTTAAAGTAAAAAAAGGATTCTGTCAGTCCGTGGTGAGTAATCACAGTTCTGATGTCCAGAAGTTATTTTCGGTCATAAGAGATGGTAGCAGGAACATTATGCACAAATAAAGTTTAAAAAAAAGTTACAAACAACGCAAAGAAACAAACAAAAAAACACAATTGGACAGGAACACGTAAAACGTCAGCCATTTTACATAAAAATTTGAGACATGTTTTCCACAGATCCACAAAGAATTTGAAAACAAATCCAAATTTTATAAACCCATATCTATTAGGTGAAATACCACAGTGTGCCACCACAGCAGCAAGATTAGTGACCTGTTGCCACAAGAGAAGGGCAACCAGTGGAACACAAACACCAAATTAAGTAAAACCTATGTAAATACGTCTCTTTTCTTTAAAACTTTTGTGAGTGTAATGTTTACTGTTAATTTCCCTTGTTTATTTCCCTTTTGTTTATTGTGTATTCCACATGCTTTGGCAATATATTTCCTATGCCAATAAAGCCCTTAAATAGAAATTGAATTGAGAGAGAGAGAGAGAGACAGACAGAGCGGGATTTGTGTATGTGTGTGTGTGTGCTGCATAGACTTTGCATGTGGGGGACAAATCCCTGCAAAAGAGATCTTATCTCATTCAGCTGTGTGTGTGTGTGTGTGTGTGTGTGTGTGTGTGTGTGTGTGTGTGTGTGTGTGTGTGTGTGTGCAGAACTGTCAGGATATCAGATCACCCCTTCACTGTGGTTTTGCTGTCAGCTGTTTTCTGTATGACAAACTCTGTAGATGGTGTGTGTATGTGTGTGTGTGAGAGTGTGTGTGAAGAATGATGAGGTGCCGTAATCCTGGAGGCCATGAGTGTTGACAGAGAGATGTGTGTGTCGGGGGTGGGGGTGGAGGCTATGAGTAGTGTGGTTTAGAGGGGAGATTAGAATGATACAATGTATTATTTCAACTGTTAACTACACCTGGAATCTAACTGTGTGTGTGTGTGTATTTGTGTGTGTGTGTATTTGTGTGTGTTTCTCCAGCTCGGGCTGTGTATCAGCAGGGCGTCTGCATCAGTACTCAATCTGAACTGCAGTCTGGTGCTGCTGCCTATGTGTCGCTCTCTACTCACCTACCTCAGAGGAACACACACGGTACGGAGAGGAGGGGAATGTGTGTGTGTGTGTTTGTGTGTGTGTGTGTGTGTGTGTGTGTGTGTGTGTGCGCGCGCTCAGTAGTCTGGTAATGGCTGTCTGGAATGGGCAGAGTACTGTAGTGAGGGTTTTGATATGTCTGAAGACTGTACACTGACACTGTCTGTCCTCCCCCCTCCTCGCCCCCCTCCCCCCATACACACTCCCCTCCAGGTGACAAGCAGAAAGGCCCGCAGGCTTCTGGACAAGAGTAAGACCTTCCATGTGGCGTGTGGAGTAGCCATTTGTGTATTTTCCGGTAAGTGTGTGTGTGTTTGTGTTGGGCATTAGTGTGTGTTGAGCGTGTGTATGTGTTGGGCGTTAGTGTGTGTTGAGCGTGTGTATGTGTTGGGCGTTAGTGTGTGTTGAGCGTGTGTATGTGTTGGGCGTTAGTGTGTGTTGAGCGTGTGTATGTGTTGGGCGTTAGTGTGTGTTGAGGGAGGGTGTGGGGAAATTGACCCAGCCCACTGGGCACAGAAGTCAGCTCATCATCTAGTTTTGATTTACATTTGATTGTGTTGTCAACTAACGTGAATTCAACGTGAAATAAATAAAACATGTCACCATGTCATTGTATTTGGGTTAAAATATGGGTGACAAAAAGAGGAAATTCCCTCACGTTGATGTCAGTGGAGGCTGCTGAGGGGAGGACGGCTCATAATAATACCTGGAACGGAGTGAATGGAATGGCATCAAACACATGGAAACAATGGAAACCACGTGATTGATGTATTTGATACCATTCCACTGATTCCTCTCAGGTCACGTTCTCCCCAATTAAGGTGCCACCAGCCTCCTGTGGTTAATTGCTTTTTTCAAATCCAACCAGTTTTCCACTTTGATTCAATGTCATCAAATTAATTTTTTTGGTTGAAATCATTTGGAAACAACCATTTTTACCAAGAGGTAGGCTGGTTCTTCAGCATTCCATGGGAACCAGCTGTGATGGAGAGATAGAGAGATAGAGAGAAGGAGACTTTGACTGGATGTGATGGTGTCTGATGGAGGTGTGTGTATACAGTGGGGCAAAAAAGTATTTAGTAAGCCACCAATTGTGCAAGTTCTCCCACTTGAAAAGATGAGAGAGGCCTGTAATTTTCATCATAGGTACACTTCAACTATGACGGACAAAATGAGAAAAAAAACTCCAGAAAATCACATTGTAGGATTTTTAATGAATTTATTTGCAAATTATGGTGGAAAATAAGTATTTGGTCACCTACAAACAAGCAAGATTTCTGGCTCTCACAGACCTGTAACTTCTTCTTTAAGAGGCTCCTCTGTCCTCCACTCGTTACCTGTATTAATGGCACCTGTTTGAACTTGTTATCAGTATAAAAGACACCTGTCCACAACCTCAAACAGTCACACTCCAAACTCCACTATGGCCAAGGCCAAAGAGCTGTCAAAAGACACCAGAAACAAAATTGTAGACCTGCACCAGGCTGGGAAGACTGAATCTGCAATAGCTTGGTTTGAAGAAATCAACTGTGGGAGCAATTATTAGGAAATGGAAGACATACAAGACCACTGATAATCTCCCTCGATCTGGGGCTCCACGCAAGATCTCACCCCGTGGGGTCAAAATGATCACAAGAACGGTGAGCAAAAATCCCAGAACCACACGGGGGGATTTGTGGATGACCTGCAGAGAGCTGGGACCAAAGTAACAAAGCCTACCATCAGTAACACACTACGCCGCCAGGGACTCAAATCCTGCAGTGCCAGACGTGTCCCCCTGCTTGAACCAGTACATGTACACGTCTGAAGTTTGCTAGAGAGCATTTGGATGATCCAGAAGAAGATTGGGAGAATGTCATATGGTCAGATGAAACCAAAATATAACTTTTTGGTAAAAACTCAACTCGCCGTGTTTGGAGGACAAAGAATGCTGAGTTGCATACAAAGAACACCATACCTACTGTGAAGCATGGGGGTGGAAACATCATGCTTTGGGGCTGTTTTTCTGCAAAGGGACCAGGACGACTGATCTGTGTAAAGGAAAGAATGAATGGGGCCATGTATCGTGAGATTTTGAGTGAAAACCTCCTTCCATCAGCAAGGGCATTGAAGATGAAACGTTGCTGGGTCTTTCAGCATGACAATGATCCCAAACACACCGCCTGGGCAATGAAGAAGTGGCTTCGTAAGAAGCATTTCAGGGTCCTGGAGTGGCCTAGCCAGTCTCCAGATCTCAGCCCCATAGAAAACTTTGGAGGGAGTTGAATGTCCGTGTTGCCCAGCAACAGCCCCAAAACATCACTGCTCTAGAGGAGATCTGCATGGAGGAATGGGCCAAAATACCAGCAACAGTGTGTGAAAACCTTGTGAAGACTTACAGAAAACGTTTGACCTCTGTCATTGCCAACAAAGGGTATATAACAAAGTATTGAGATAAACTTTTGTTATTGACCAAATACTTATTTTCCACCATCATTTGCAAATAAATTAATAAAAAATTCTACAATATGATTTTCTGGATTTTTTCCCCTCATTTTGTCTGTCATAGTTGAAGTGTACCTATGATGAAAATTACAGGCCTCTCTCATATTTTTAAGTTGGAGAACTTGCACAATTGGTGGCTGACTAAAAACTTTTTTGCCCCACTGTATGTATGTATGTATGTGTGTGTGTGACCTGATGGTGGTATGGGCAATTCCACAGTGGTAATGGAATTACGGTACAATCTCCCTCAGGTTGTTTATGCGACCACGTTTTCGAAAAACCTTTTTCCAAATGAACATTCAAAGATGTCTGCTGAAAGAATGGAGTGTCAGCTATGACACGACACCTTGAGTTTGAAAAAAAGTGGATTTACACCCAGTAACGGAATTACAGTGATGGATTTACATCATGGGTCCCTGATCTGTACTACACAGACATGCATCATTATGGATATGAATGTCATTTTCCTCATGTTTCACAAGTTTGGACAGCGCAACGCAGCACAGCAGATCACGGTAGAGTACAGTGCAATACAATACAGCACAGTAGAGTAGAGTATGGTAGACTAGATTAGAGTTCAGTAGAGTAGGGTATAGTAGATTATAGTTCAGTAGAGTAGAGCAGAGTACAGTACAGTACAATATAGCTGAGTAGAGTTGAGGTAGAGTAGATTAGTGGATTAGAGTTCAGCAGAGTAGATTAGGGTAGAGTAGAGTTCAGTAGGGTAGAGTAGAGTTCAGTAGAGCAGAGTAGGGTAGAGTACATACAGTAGAGTAGAGTGTAGTAGGGTAGAGTAGAGTTCAGCAGAGTAGAGTAGGGTAGAGTAGAGTAGAGTTCAGCAGAGTAGAGTAGGGTAGAGTAGAGTTCAGTAGAGCAGAGTAGGGTAGAGTACATACAGTAGAGTAGAGTGTAGTAGAGTAGGGTCGAGCTGAGTAGAGTTCAGTAGAGTAGGGTGGAGTACAGTAGAGAACAGTAGAGTAGAGTACTGTACGGTAGAGTACAGTAAAGTGCTGTAGAGTGCAGTACAGTATAGTACAATAGAGTAGTTTATAGTAGAGTAGGGTTATATTAAAGTAGGGTATAGTAGAGTAGGGTATAGCAGAGTGGGGTAGAGTGCAGTAGAGTAGGGTGAAGTACAGTAGAGTAGAACAGAGTACAGTAGAGTAGGGTAGGGTAAAGTATAGTAGAGTAGATTATAGTTCAGTAGAGTAGAGTAAGGTAGAGTACCATAGGGTAGAGTAGAGTAGAGCAGGGTAGAGAACCATAGAGTAGGGTAGAGTAGGGTAGAGTACAGTAGAGTACAGTAGAGTAGGGTAGAGCATAGTAGGGTAGAGTAGGGTAGAGCAGGGTAGAGTAGAGTTCAATATAGGGTAGGGTAGCGCAGGGTAGAGTACAGTAGAGTAGGGTAGAGTACAGTAGAGTATAGTTCAGAAGAGAAGGGTAGAGTACAGTTGAGATAAGTAGAGGAGGCTATGTTAGAGTAAAGTGCAGTACAGTAGAGTAGGGTAGAGTAGAGTAGGGTAGAGTTCAGTAGAGTATAGTGTAAGGTAGAGTACAGTAGGTTAGAGTAGGGTATGGTAGAGTATAGTAGGGTAGAGTACAGTAGAAGTAGAGTAGGGTAGGGTAGAGTACAGTAGAGTAGAGTAGGGTAGAGTGCAGTTGAGATAAGTAGAGGAGGCTATGTTAGAGTAAAGTGCAGTACAGTAGAGTAGGGTAGAGCAGAGTAGGGTAGAGTTCAGTAGAGTATAGTGTAAGGTAGAGTAGGGTATGGTAGAGTACAGTAGGGTAGAGTACAGTAGAAGTAGAGTACAGTAGAGTACAGTAGAGTATGGTAGAGCATAGTAGGGTAGAGTAGGGTATAGCAGAGTAGAGTAGAGTTCAGTAGAGTAGGGTAGAGTGCAGTTGAGAACAGTAGAGTAGGGTAGAGTACAGTAGAGTAGGGTAGAGTACAGTAGGGTAGGGTGTTTGGTAGAGTAGAGTGCAGTAGAATAGGGTCGAGTACAGTAGAGTAGGGTAGAGTACAGTAGAGTAGGGTAGAGTACAGTAGAGTAGGGTAGAGTACAGTAGGGTAGAGTAGAGTAGGGTAGAGTACAGTAGAGTAGGGTTGAGTTCAGTAGAGTAGGGTCGAGTACAGTAGAGTAGGGTAGAGTACAGTCGAGTAGGGTAGAGTACAGTAGAGTAGGGTTGAGTGCTGTAGAGTAGGGTTGAGTGCTGTAGAGTAGGGTAGAGTGCAGTTGAGTGCAGTTGAGTGCTGTAGAGTAGGGTAGGGTACAGTAGAGTAGGGTAGAGTACAGTAGAGTAGGGTTGAGTGCTATAGAGTAGGGTAGAGTGCAGTTGAGGACTGTAGAGTACAGTAGAGTATGGTAGAGTGCAGTTGAGCACAGTAGAAAGTAGAGTATAGCAGTACAATAGAGTACAATACAATATACTGTACGCTACTATACAGTACTGTGCTCAATCAATCAATCAATCAAATTTGATTTATATAGCCCTTCGTACATCAGCTGATATCTCAAAGTGCTGTACAGAAACCCAGCCTAAAACCCCAAACAGCAAGCAATGCAGGTGTAGAAGCACGGTGGCTAGGAAAAACTCCCTAGAAAGGCCAAAACCTAGGAAGAAACCTAGATAGGAACCAGGCTATGTGGGGTGGCCAGTCCTCTTCTGGCTGTACCGGGTGGAGATTATAACAGAACATGGCCAAGATGTTCAAATGTTCATAAATGACCAGCATGGTCGAATAATAACAAGGAAGAACAGTTGAAACTGGAGCAGCAGCACATTCAGGTGGACTGGGGACAGCAAGGAGTCATCATGTCAGGTCGTCCTGGGGCACGGTCCTTGGGCTCAGGTCCTCAGAGAGAGAGAGAGAAAGAAAGAGAGAATTAGAGAGAGCATATGTGGGTGGCCAGTCCTCTTCTGGCTGTGCCGGGTGGAGATTATAACAGAACATGGCCAAGATGTTCAAATGTTCATAAATGACCAGCATGGTGAAATAATAATAAGGCAGAACAGTTGAAACTGGAGCAGCAGCATGGCCAGTTGGACTGGGGACAGCAAGGAGTCATCATGTCAGGTAGTCCTGGGGCATGGTCCTAGGGCTCAGGTCAGTTGAAACTGGAGCAGCAGCATGGCTAGGTGGATTGGGGACAGCAAGGAGTCATCATGTCAGGTAGTCCTGGGGCATGGTCCTAGGGCTCAGGTCCTCCGAGAGAGAGAAAGAAAGAAGGAGAGAATTAGAGAATGCACACTTAGATTCACACAGGACACCGAATAGGACAGGAGAAGGACTCCAGATATAACAAACTGACCCTAGCCCCCCGACACAAACTACTGCAGCATAAATACTGGAGGCTGAGACAGGAGGGGTCAGGAGACACTGTGGCCCCATCCGAGGACACCCCCGGACAGGGCCAAACAGGAAGGATATAACCCCACCCACTTTGCCAAAGCACAGCCCCCACACCACTAGAGGGATATCTTCAACCACCAACTTACCATCCTGAGACAAGGCTGAGTATAGCCCCCAAAGATCTCAGCCACGGCACAACCCAAGGGGGGGGGGGCGCCAACCCAGGCAGGATGACCACAACAGTGAATCAACCCACTCAGGTGACGCACCCCCTGCAGGGACGGCATGAGAGAGCCCCAGTAAGCCAGTGACTCAGCCCCTGTAATAGGGTTAGAGGC